>NC_024803.2:2633536-2881090 GCF_000309985.2 Brassica rapa | reverse complement strand
ATACATATTTTGAATCATGTAATAAAATATGATGAAGTTCAAAGAGGTTTGGAACCTTTGTTGTCTCGTTTCTCTAAGGAATAGCAATTTTATAGTGGTTAGTCCAATGATTTAGGGAGTATTTACAGTTTTGCTAAATTATTAATGATAAAATTAGAACGATGTCCATGTACCATGAAAAGAAGTTTATCATAAATTAATACAAATGTATAATGTGGTTTTAAATTTTAAACAAAATTAAAGATTATAGGCTTCATATATAGAGCATTTACCGAAAACTCACTATTTTCGTAGGGGGGTACACATAGATTTTGAGAAAAATTCAAAAAATTTGACAATACTGTTTTAATACATATTTGAATCATGTAATAAATATGATGAAGTTCAAAGAGGTTTGAACCTTTGTTGTCTCCGTTTCTCTAGGGAATAGCAATTTTATAGTGGTTAGTCCAATGATTTAGGGAGTATTTGCAGTTTTGCTAAATTAATGGATAAAAAATTAGAACGATGTCCAAGTACCATGAAATGACGTTTATCATACATTAATACAAAGGTATAATGTGGTTTTAATTTTAAAACAAATTTAGAGATTATAGGCTTCATATATAGAGCATTTACCAAAAACTCACTATTTTCGTAGGGGGGTACACATAGATTTTGAGAAAAATTCAAAAAATTAGAGAATACTGTTTTAATACATATTTGAATCATGTAATAAAATATGATGAATTTGAAAGAGGTTTGGAACCTTCGTTGTCTCCGTTTTTCTAAGGAATAACAATTTTATAGTGGTTAGTCCAATGATTTAGGGAGTATTTGCAGTTTTGCTAAATTAATTGATAAAAAATTAGAACGATGTCCATGTACCATGAAAAAAGTTTATCATACATTAATACAAAGGTATAATGTGGTTTTAAATTTTAAAACAAATTTAAAGATTATAGGCTTCATATATAGAGCATTTACCGAAAACTCACTATTTTCGTAGGGGGGTACACATAGATTTTGAGAAAAATTCAAAAAATTTGACAATACTGTTTTAATACATATTTGAATCATGTAATAAAATATGATGAAGTTCAAAGAGGTTTGGAACCTTTGTTGTCTCCGTTTCTCTAGGGAATAGCAATTTTATAGTGGTTAGTCCAATGATTTAGGGAGTATTTGCAGTTTTGCTAAATTAATGGATAAAAATTAGAACGATGTCCATGTACCATGAAAAGAAGTTTATCATACATTAATACAAAGGTATAATGTGGTTTTAAATTTTAAAACAAATTTAAAGATTATAGGCTTCATATATAGAGCATTTACCGAAAACTCACTATTTTCGTAGGGGGGTACACATAGATTTTGAAAAAAAATCAAAAAAATTTGACAATACTGTTTTAATACATATTTGAATCATGTAATAACATATGATGAAGTTCAAAGAGGTTTGGAACCTTTGTTGTCTCCGTTTCTCTAGGGAATAGCAATTTTATAGTGGTTAGTCCAATGATTTAGGGAGTATTTACAGTTTTGCTAAATTAATTGATAAAAAATTAGAACGATGTCCATGTACCATGAAAAGAAGTTTATCATAAATTAATACAAATGTATAATGTGGTTATAAATTTTAAAACAAATTTAATGTTTATAGGCTTAATATATAGAGCATTTACCGAAAACTCACTATTTTCGTAGAGGGTTACACATAGATTTTGAGAAAAATTCAAAAAATTGAGAATACTGTTTAATACATATTTGAATCATGTAATAAATATGATGAAGTTCAAAGAGGTTTGGAACCTTTGTTGTCTCCGTTTCTCTAGGAATAGCAATTTTATAGTGGTTAGTCCAATGATTTAGGGAGTATTTGCAGTTTTGCTAAATTAATGGATAAAAAATTAGAACGATGTCCATGTACCATGAAAAGAAGTTTATCAATTAATACAAAGGTATAATGTGGTTTAAATTTTAAAACAAATTTAAAGATTATAGGCTTCATATATAGAGCATTTACCGAAAACTCACTATTTTCGTAGGGGGGTACACATAGATTTTGAGAAAAATTCAAAAAATTTGAATACTGTTTTAATACATATTTGAATCATGTAATAAAATATGATGAAGTTCAAAGAGGTTTGGAACCTTTGTTGTCTCCGTTTCTCTAAGGAATAGCAATTTTATAGTGGTTAGTCCAATGATTTAGGGAGTATTTGCAGTTTTGCTAAATTAATTGATAAAAAATTAGAACGATGTCCATGTACCATGAAAAGAAGTTTTATCAACATTAATACAAAGGTATAATGTGGTTTTAAATTTAAAACAAATTTAAAGATTATAGGCTTCATATATAGAGCATTTACCGAAAAACTCTATTTTCGTAGGGGGTACACATAGATTTTGAGAAAAATTCAAAAAATTTGACAATACTGTTTTAATACATATTTGAATCATGTAATAAAATATGATGAAGTTCAAAGAGGTTTGGAACCTTTGTTGTCTCCGTTTCTCTAGGGAATAGCAATTTTATAGTGGTTAGTCCAATGATTTAGGGAGTATTTGCAGTTTTGCTAAATTAATGGATAAAAATTAACGATGTCCATGTACCATGAAAAGAAGTTTATCATACATTAATACAAAGGTATAATGTGGTTTTAAATTTTAAAACAAATTTAAGATTATAGGCTTCATATATAGAGCATTTACCGAAAACTCACTATTTTCGTAGGGGGGTACACATAGATTTTGAAAAAAATCAAAAAATTTGAAATACTGTTTTAATACATATTTGAATCATGTATAACATATGATGAAGTTCAAAGAGGTTTGGAACCTTTGTTGTCTCCGTTTCTCTAGGGAATAGCAATTTTATAGTGGTTAGTCCAATGATTTAGGGAGTATTTGCAGTTTTGCTAAATTAATGGATAAAAATTAGAACGATGTCCATGTACCATGAAAAGAAGTTTATCATAATTAATACAAAGGTATAATGTGGTTTTAAATTTTAAAAAAATTTAAAGATTATAGGCTTCATATATAGAGCATTTACCGAAAAAACTCATTTTTCGTAGGGGGGTACACATAGATTTTGAGAAAAATTCAAAAAATTTGACAATACTGTTTTAATACATATTGAATCATGTAATAAATATGATGAAGTTCAAAGAGGTTTGGAACCTTTGTTGTCTCCGTTTCTCTAGGGAATAGCAATTTTATAGTGGTTAGTCCAATGATTTAGGGAGTATTTGCAGTTTTGCTAAATTAATGGATAAAAAATTAGAACGATGTCCATGTACCATGAAAAGAAGTTTATCATACATTAATACAAAGGTATAATGTGGTTTTAAATTTTTAAACAAATTTAATGATTATAGACTTCAGATATAGAGCATTTACCGAAATCTCACTATTTTTGTAGGGGGGTACACATAGATTTTGAAAAAATCAAAAAAAAATTGACAGTACTGATTTTGAAAAAATCAAAAAAATCAAAAGTTCAAAGAGGTTTGGAACCTTTGTTGTCTCCGTTTCTCTAGGGAATAGCAATTTTATAGTGGTTAGTCCAATGATTTAGGGAGTATTTACAGTTTTGCTAAATTAATGGATAAAAAATTAGAATGATGTCCATGTACCATGAAAAGAAGTTTATCATACATTAATACAAAGGTATAATGTGGTTTTAAATTTTAAAACAAATTTAAAGATTATAGGCTTCATATATAGAGCATTTACCGAAAACTCACTATTTTCGTAGGGGGGGTACACATAGATTTTGAGAAAAATTCAAAAAATTTGACAATACTGTTTTAATACATATTTGAATCATGTAATAACATATGATGAAGTTCAAAGAGGTTTGGAACCTTTGTTGTCTCCGTTTCTCTAGGGAATAGCAATTTTATAGTGGTTAGTCCAATGATTTAGGGAGTATTTGCAGTTTTGCTAAATTAATTAAAAAATTAGAACGATGTCCATGTACCATGAAAAAAGTTTATCATACATTAATACAAAGGTATAATGTGGTTTAAATTTTAAAACAAATTTAAAGATTATAGGCTTCATATATAGAGCATTTACCGAAAACTCACTATTTTCGTAGGGGGTACACATAGATTTTGAAAAAATTCAAAAAAATTTGACAATACTGTTTTAATACATATTGAATCATGTAATAACATATGATGAAGTTCAAAGAGGTTTGGAACCTTTGTTGTCTCCGTTTCTCTAGGGAATAGCAATTTTATAGTGGTTAGTCCAATGATTTAGGGAGTATTTGCAGTTTTGCTAAATTAATGGATAAAAATTAGAACGATGTCCATGTACCATGAAAAGAAGTTTATCATACATTAATACAAAGGTATAATGTAGTTTTAAATTTTAAAACAAATTTAAAGATTATAGGCTTCATATATAGAGCATTTACCGAAAACTCACTATTTTCGTAGGGGTTACACATAGATTTTGAAAAAACTCAAAAAAATTGAAATACTGTTTTAATACATATTTGAATCATGTAATAAAATATGATGAAGTTCAAAGAGGTTTGGAACCTTCGTTGTCTCCGTTTCTCTAAGGAATAGCAATTTTATAGTGGTTAGTCCAATGATTTAGGGAGTATTTGCAGTTTTGCTAAATTAATTGATAAAATATTAGAACGATGTCCATGTACCATGAAAGAAGTTTACTATAAATTAATACGAATTTATAATGTGGTTTTAAATTTTAAAACAAATTTAAAGATTATAGGCTTCATATATAGAGCATTTACCGAAAACTCACTATTTTCGTAGGGGGTACACATAGATTTTGAGAAAAATTCAAAAAAATTGACAATACTGTTTTAATGCATAGTTGAATCATGTAATAACATATGATGAAGTTCAAAGAGGTTTGGAACCTTTGTTGTCTCCGTTTCTCTAGGGAATAGCAATTTTATAGTGGTTAGTCCAATGATTTAGGGAGTATTTGCAGTTTTGCTAAATTAATGGATAAAAAATTAGAACGATGTCCATGTACCATGAAAATAAGTTTATCATACATTAATACAAAGGTATAATGTGGTTTTAAATTTTTAAACAAATTTAATGATTATAGACTTCATATATAGAGCATTTACCGAAATCTCACTATTTTCGTAGGGGGTACACATAGATTTTGAAAAAATTCAAAAAATTTGACAATACTGTTTTAATACATATATGAATCATGTAATAATATATGATGAAGTTCAAAGAGGTTTGGAACCTTTGTTGTCTCCGTTTCTCTAGGGAATAGCAATTTTATAGTGGTTAGTCCAATGATTTAGGGAGTATTTACAGTTTTGCTAAATTAATGGATAAAAAATTAGAACGATGTCCATGTACCATGAAAAGAAGTTTATCATACATTAATACAAATGTATAATGTGGTTTTAAATTTTAAAACAAATTTAAAGATTATAGGCTTCATATATAGAGCATTTACCGAAAACTCACTATTTTCGTAGGGGTTACACATAGATTTTGAAAAAATTCAAAAAAATTGACAATACTGTTTTAATACATATTTGAATCATGTAATAAAATATGATGAAGTTCAAAGAGGTTTGGAACCTTTGTTGTCTCCGTTTCTCTAGGGAATAGCAATTTTATAGTGGTTAGTCCAATGATTTAAGGAGTATTTGCAGTTTTGCTAAATTAATTGATAAAAAATTAGAACGATGTCCATGTACCATGAAAGAAGTTTATTATAAATTAATACGAATTTATAATGTGGTTTTAAATTTTAAAACAAATTTAAAGATTATAGGCTTCATATATAGAGCATTTACCGAAAACTCACTATTTTCGTAGGGGGGTACACATAGATTTTGAGAAAAATTCAAAAAATTTGACAATACTGTTTTAATACATATATGAATCATGTAATAACATATGATGAAGTTCAAAGAGGTTTGGAACCTTTGTTGTCTCTGTTTCTCTAGGAAATAGCAATTTTATAGTGGTTAGTCCAATGATTTAGGGAGTATTTGCAGTTTTGCTAAATTAATGGATAAAAAATTAGAACGATGTCCATGTACCATGAAAAGAAGTTTATCATAAATTAATACAAATGTATAATGTGGTTATAAATTTTAAAACGAATTAAAAGATTATAGGCTTCATATATAGAGCATTTACCGAAAACTCACTATTTTCGTAGGGGGGTACACATAGATTTTGAGAAAAATTCAAAAAATTTGAAAATACTGTTTTAATACATATTGAATCATGTAATAACATATGATGAAGTTCAAAGAGGTTTGGAACCTTTGTTGTCTCCGTTTCTCTAGGGAATAGCAATTTTATAGTGGTTAGTCCAATGATTTAGGGAGTATTTGCAGTTTTGCTAAATTAATGGATAAAAAATTAGAACGATGTCCATGTACCATGAAAAGAAGTTTATCATACATTAATACAAAGGTATAATGTGGTTTAAATTTTAAAACAAATTTAAAGATTATAGGCTTCATATATAGAGCATATACCGAAAACTCACTATTTTCGTAGGGGTACACATAGATTTTGAAAAAATTCAAAAAATTTGACAACACTGTTTTAATGCATATTTGAATCATGTAATAACATATGATGAAGTTCAAAGAGGTTTGGAACCTTTGTTGTCTCCGTTTCTCTAGGGAATAGCAATTTTATAGTGGTTAGTCCAATGATTTAGGGAGTATTTGCAGTTTTGCTAAATTAATGGATAAAAAATTAGAACGATGTCCATGTACCATGAAAAAAGTTTATCATACATTAATACAAAGGTATAATGTGGTTTTAAATTTTAAAAAAACTTTAAAGATTATAGGCTTCATATATAGAGCATTTAACGAAAACTCACTATTTTCGTTGGGGGGGGGAGAGTTACACATAGATTTTGAGAAAAATTCAAAAAATTTGACAATACTGTTTTAATACATATATGAATCATGTAATAATATATGATGAAGTTCAAAGAGGTTTGGAACCTTTGTTGTCTCCGTTTCTCTAGGGAATAGCAATTTTATAGTGGTTAGTCCAATGATTTAGGGAGTATTTGCAGTTTTGCTAAATTAATGGATAAAAAATTAGAACGATGTCCATGTACCATGAAAAGAAGTTTATCATACATTAATACAAAGGTATAATGTGGTTTTAAATTTTAAAACAAATTTAAAGATTATAGGCTTCATATATAGAGCATTTACCGAAAACTCACTATTTTCGTAGGGGTTAACACATAGATTTTGAAAAAAAAATTGAAAATACTGTTTTAATACATATTTGAATCATGTAATAAAATATGATGAAGTTCAAAGAGGTTTGGAACCTTTGTTGTCTCCGTTTCTCTAGGGAATAGCAATTTTATAGTGGTTAGTCTAATGATTTAGGGAGTATTTGCAGTTTTGCTAAATTAATTGATAAAAAATTAGAACGATTTCCATGTACCATGAAAAGGAGTTTATCATAAATTAATACAAATGTATAATGTGGTTATTAATTTTAAAACAAATTTAAAGATTATAGGCTTCATATATAGAGCATTTACCGAAAACTCACTATTTTCGTAGGGGGTACACATAGATTTTGAGAAAAATTCAAAAAATTTGACAATACTGTTTTAATGCATAGTTGAATCATGTAATAACATATGATGAAGTTCAAAGAGGTTTGGAACCTTTGTTGTCTCCGTTTCTCTAGGGAATAGCAATTTTATAGTGGTTAGTCTAATGATTTAGGGAGTATTTGCAGTTTTGCTAAATTAATGGATAAAAAATTAGAACGATGTCCATGTACCATGAAAAGTTCATAAATTAATGCAAATGTATAATGTGGTTATAAAATTTAAAACAAATTAAAAGATTATAAGCTTCATATATATAGTATTTACCGAAAACTCATTTTGTAGGGGGGGTACCTATAGATTTTGAGAAAAATTCAAAAAATTTGACAATACTGTTTTAATGCATAGTTGAATCATGTAATAACATATGACGAAGTTCAAAGAGGTTTGGAACCTTTGTTGTCTCCGTTTCTCTAGGGAATAGCAATTTTATAGTGGTTAGTCTAATGATTTAGGGAGTATTTACAGTTTTGCTAAATTAATGGATAAAAAATTAGAATGATGTCCATGTACCATGAAAAGAAGTTTATCATACATTAATACAAAGGTATAATGTGGTTTTAAATTTTAAAAACAATTTAAAGATTATAGGCTTCATATATAGAGCATTTACCGAAAACTCACTATTTTCGTAGGGGTTAACACATAGATTTTGAAAAAAATTCAAAAAATTTGAAAATACTGTTTTAATACATATTTGAATCATGTAATAAAATATGATGAAGTTCAAAGAGGTTTGGAACCTTTGTTGTCTCCGTTTCTCTAAGGAATAGCAATTTTATAGTGGTTAGTCCAATGATTTAGGGAGTATTTGCAGTTTTGCTAAATTAATTGATAAAAAATTAGAACGATGTCCATGTACCATGAAAAGAAGTTTATCATAAATTAATACAAATGTATAATGTGGTTATAAATTTTAAAACGAATTAAAAGATTATAGGCTTCATATATAGAGCATTTACCGAAAACTCACTATTTTCGTAGGGGGGTACACATAGATTTTGAGAAAAATTCAAAAAATTTGACAATACTGTTTTAATGCATAGTTGAATCATGTAATAACATATGATGAAGTTCAAAGAGGTTTGGAACCTTTGTTGTCTCCGTTTCTCTAGGAATAGCAATTTTATAGTGGTTAGTCCAATGATTTAGGGAGTATTTGCAGTTTTGCTAAATTAATGGATAAAAAATTAGAACGATGTCCATGTACCATGAAAAGAAGTTTATCATAAATTAATACAAATGTATAATGTGGTTTTAAATTTTAAAACAAATTTAAAGATTATAGGCTTCATATATAGAGCATTTACCGAAAACTCACTATTTTCGTAAGGGGTACACATAGATTTTGAGAAAAATTCAAAAAATTTGACAATACTGTTTTAATGCATAGTTGAATCATGTAATTACATATGATGAAGTTCAATGAGGTTTGGAACCTTTGTTGTCTCCGTTTCTCTAGGGAATAGCAATTTTATAGTGGTTAGTCTAATGATTTAGGGAGTATTTGCAGTTTTGCTAAATGAATGGATAAAAAATTAGAACGATGTCCATGTACCATGAAAAGTAGTTTATCATAAATTAATGCAAATGTATAATGTGGTTATAAATTTTAAAACGAATTAAAAGATTATAGGCTTCATATATATAGTATTTACCGAAAACTCATTTTGTAGGGGGGGGGGGTACCATAGATTTTGAGAAAAATTCAAAAAATTTGACAATACTAATGCATAGTTGAATCATGTAATAACATATGACGAAGTTCAAAGAGGTTTGGAACCTTTGTTGTCTCCGTTTCTCTAGGGAATAGCAATTTTATAGTGGTTAGTCCAATGATTTAAGGAGTATTTGCAGTTTTGCTAAATTAATGGATAAAAAATTAGAACGATGTCCATGTACCATGAAAAAAACTTTATCATACATTAATACAAAGGTATAATATGGTTTTAAATTTTTAAACAAATTTAAAATTATAGACTTCATATATAGAACATTTACCGAAATCTCACTATTTTCGTAGGGGGGGAACACATAGATTTTGAAAAAAATTCAAAAAAATTGAAAATACTGTTTTAATACATATTTGAATCATGTAATAAAATATGATGAAGTTCAAAGAGGTTTGGAACCTTTGTTGTTTCCGTTTCTCTAAGGAATAGTAATTTTATAGTGGTTAGTCCAATGATTTAGGGAGTATTTACAGTTTTGCTAAATTAATTGATAAAAAATTAGAACGATGTCCATGTACCATGAAAAGAAATTTATCATAAATTAATACAAATGTATAATGTGGTTATAAATTTTAAAACGAATTAAAAGATTATAGGCTTTATATATAGAGCATTTTGGTAGAAAATAGTTATAGTATACACGGAAGTCATCAAAACCAATGGTTCACGTTACCATTTTGGTAGATAATGAGCCATATAGGCTATAGTTCTAGTGTTCTATTTATAAAAATGGTTCTTCACTCCGGCTCACCTTAAATATAGAATGTTCACACTCACGACCTTCTTCAAATCAGCTTTAAGCAGAAGCACTTGCCAAGCGAGTGGCACTTCACCCACCAAGCCAAACTACATTTACACCATGCTTCATATTTCTTTTGGGGAGATCCTAAAGTGGTACAGAAACTTGTTGCAGGCTCTTAACTATGGATGGTGTTACCATTTTATTGTCATCTGTTAGATAATATTTTCAACTATGGATGGTGTTACCATTTTAATATTTTATTGTCATCTTTTATATGATATTTTCAAGTTAGCTAATCACATAGATCGTTTAACATTTTGTCTATACAAAAGGAACCATCAAGTTCGTCAGGCAACAAATAACATTCTGCTTATCTTTAGCTGGAGTGCATCTCAAGTTGAAAACCAATGTTACCAAAACGTAAAAGCGGTCAAAATCAAACATCATATATAAACAATTCAAGACTGTTTTGCTTTAAGCTCCTATGGAGCAAATTAAGCTAATTAAGCTGGTGTGCTTAGCAATGGGAATTTTGGGAGGAATTTCAAACAAAATGTATTCAGCAAAATCTTAGCACATGATACTCTAAAGCTTTAACACATAAGCAAACGGAGACAGAACAAGTGTGACAATGAGAAGCACAAAATCGAAATAAAGAAGGGATGATGCACAGAACAAAACCCAAAATGCTGCCGTTGTCTTCTAACACCTCACTTCTTCTTGGGGTCACCAGCCTTGGTCTACACAAACACACACACAAAACCGTTAATAAAAAGGGCAAGAAACAAACAAGTGCAAATGCTTAAGCTACAAGGTAGTCTGGCCTCACCTTCTTAACACCACGGATTTTCTTGGCCCTGTTCTTCCTCTCCTTAATCTGTTTCCTCGATTTCTCAATCTTGGTGTCAAGCCCATTCTGTCAAATACAATTGACAATCATTTTAGTATGAAATCGCAACATGTCTCATCCAAAAACAGATCTGTATTGCCACACCTTCCCACAACAAAACCATTATAGTTTTATTAGCAAAGCAGGCAAAATGGAAGAACCAAGAGCATGCTAGACTAAAAACTAGACCAGACAGAGGTTTTGCTAGAGCCTAAGGAACAGTGCTATCAAAGATGGTAAGATGAGGAATTAGTACTCACCCTGATGAGCCTGTACTTGGGCTCGAACTTCTTGGCACTCTCGACATTGTCATAGATCAAACCAAACCCAGAAGATTTACCACCTCCAAAGTGGGTTCTGAACTTGAATACAAAGATTGCGTTTGGGTCCTTAACCTCATACATCCTTGCCAACTTCTCCTTGAGCTCAGCCTTCAACAAAAAAGAAAGTCATAAGCTTCTCAACGCTCCATGAATTGCATAGCTGACACGACCACGGACGTAAGTAAAAGAGCATACCTTTGAAACATTGGCTCTTCCTGGGTGAAGAACATCAATGACCTAACATTCATACAAGCCACCGTCACTAACTTGTACCATAATCAAATGAGTAAAAATGGATGAAAGTTTCAAACTTTCTGTGTTTAGAGTTTGTGCATTTGTTAAAATGGAAGATTCAAGTTCCTAACTTTGTTCATTTCACTGGCGAATCATATGGTACATAAGAGACAGAGAGTGTAAGGGATGTGAAACTCACAAACTGCTTCCTGGAGAGGAGCCTGTTGGTCATGAACTTCCTGGTCCTGATGGTGACTGCTTTCTCCGCCATGGCTGCTGCGATTACTCCGAGCTCTCTCCGGTTTGCTACTCTCTCGCTGCGGCTTCTGAAGCAGCAATCAAAACCCTAGCTGATGATATATAGCTCTCATTTTTCATGTTTTTTTTTAGGTTTTGTTTTCTTAATGGGCTTTTGTTTGATGGGTCTTATTCTTTCTAGTGGGTCTTCTTAAATCCAATGCGTGGAAGAAATAATTAAGTTGTTTGGGTGCATACAGATAAAACTGATGATTAAGCCCATTGGGCCTAAATAGAACTACTCTATTTAACTTGGAAAATTTAGTTAGTTTTTGTTGTTGTTGTTTAAATCTGTGTTGCACGTGTAAATCCTATTATGATTTCTGTTATGTTAAAAGATAAGTTTTGTCTCGAGCATAGGTTAACTTATTAACATCAACATTTGCGTTAAGAATTTATAAAAATAATTTAAGATAGACTGGAAATGTATTGGATTTGCAGACGTTATCGTTTGGCGGGTGTGAGCAGGGACGAAGCCAGTAAGAGGATACAGAGTGCACATGCCCCACAACTTTTTTACAAAATTAGTGTATTTCTTCACTAATTTTATATGTATCAATTGAAATTTATAGTTTTACACGTTGGTGCATCCAGTCATTATCACTTTTGGATTCGCTACTGAGTGTGAGTATCAGCGATAAGTCGTGGTGCAATGGTGTAGGAGGTGGATATTGTCGGGCTATGGGCGGCACTCAGCAGCGAAAACTCCCGATCATTGGACACTACTTCTGCTTATTTAACTTGATTAGTAGTGTATATTATTTTGTTGTCGTAAGTTATCCTGGAGTAGGCTCTAGTTGCCGCTTTCACGTGGGTTCTTGTGTTTGGAGATTGTAATATCATCCGTCAGTTTATATATTAAAACATGTATGTTTCTTTGAAATAAAATCGTAATTTTCCTGTTAAAAAAAAGACGTAATTTCATTGTTTGTCAACATTAATGTAAATATTCAGTAAGAAGCATTATTGTAAACATTTCTACATATATATATTAACCCAGAAAGCTTATGAAAAAGCATCAAGAAGCGTAGATATATATGTCTCTTGTTGTTTCTTGTGAGTAAAGCTTTTCCAACGTTCGCTGCTCATCTTGTTTAACATCTCCTCCCACTAGATTTTTAAGGTCTTGATCCTTGAGTCTCCCGTACTTCATTTTTCAGCAGCTGAATCCGATTGTTTCATAGGGTAGCGAGTCCTGGTCTATGAAAGGTGTCAAAAGAGAAAGGATCTGGTGTATATATATAGTTAGTGTATCACGTTACTTGCCCTACAAGAAAACGCCTCTTCCTCATCAGTGTGTTTTAGCTCAGAAGTAATCTCATCAAACCGTCCATGCTTCTCTACACACTCGTTTCCACAATACTGCATCACGTTAAAGTCCATGACCGAGGCAGGCGCAGTTGCAGAAGCTGCTCTCAACCTCGAGGCCTGATCTCCAACCCGGTATCAAAGAAGCAATCTCTCCATCGATCATGTCGGCTATATTTGTCACATCACAATCGTCCATCTCCAGCTCTTCAACCATCTCTCTTGCAACGCTTATTGCTGTGTCAGTTTCCATGTCAAAAGGGAAGTATATGTTCCTCACAAGCCCTGCAAAATTGTAAATGAAATGAAACTCTTTTTAGTCCAGCTAGTCTCTCCTCTGTTCAAGAACCGACAAAGATTGTGTCCTTTTGGTTTATAGAGTGTGACAAACCTTCCTTGTCAGCGGTTCTGAGTCGGAGGAACAGTCCATCACCGTTGTCTCTTCTCTTCCCTGTTATACTTATATGGACATTGTCAAACTTCTTATCATACTTTTCTGCACAGTCTTCATGATCACCTTCTTGAAACTCAAAGATCTCTGTTCCATGCAACTCCACCGTCTCATTTCCATTATAAGCCCATTGGTTTACATTATTGTGGATGTAGTAACCGTTTGAGCAGTGAGTATGATCAAAATAGTTTTCTTTGGTTTTGCATTCACTTTCATCATTACAAAGAAAATGGTCGTTTAGTAGTTCACGAGCTGAGAGCCTAAGGGAGGCACTGGCCAAGCACTTCTCTATAAACCCTCTAACCTCGTGATCCCTCACCTTGTCTAATGAGTCTGGTTTCTTCCCCTGAGAAAGAGAATGTTAGCAGTCTTTAAACTCAACAAAATCTTGTGACAGAAAATATTTAATCCCAGATGATAGTGGGTTGATTCTAAGGACATCGACCCACGTCAAAAGTTATAAGGGATCTTAAGTAATATATAATAGAGATAAATCAATCCACTTATCGCTAAATGGTTCTAAGTTGTAAGCCCATCTAAATTAATCGATTCTCACCGATATAACTCTCTTGTAAATCTGAGCAGGGTGAGTACACTCACTGTACGGGTAATCAACCGTTACCATCTCCAAAACGCACATACCAAACGAGTATATATCTACTAACTCGTTGTATTCTTCTTCATAGACTTCAGGAGCCATGAACTCTGGTGTCCCTAAGAGGGCAAGAAAAGACTTTCAGCATCACAATCTTGTTATAAAGTTAGTAAAACACACGCAATGAAGTATTATTGCATACCAACACAATGAGCAGCGTGGGAGTTTTGTAAGATAGCAGCAAGACCAAGATCACCAATCTTGACTTCTCCTTGGTTACCGTTAACAAAAATGTTGTCACACTTGAGATCTCTGTGAATCACTGGAGGGTCATGTGTATGTAGATAGTGTAAGCCTCTTAAGATCTGTCTACACCAATGCTTCACCGCTCTTATGTTCACTCTTTTGTGCTTTAGCCTATACCTGCACTCACCGGAGTTTATGAAACCAATAACATGTGTTATGATTCAGTAATCAAGAGAACATAACTTACTGTCTTAGGTTACCAGAAGTGAACATTTCAGTGATAAAGTTAATGTTTCGATTCTTGGTATCAACCCAAGAAGTGTAGAATTTCATGATGCTCTTGTGTTTTAAGGTTTTGAGGAGATGTATCTCACAGTAGAGCCTCTCCAGTTCCTGAGGACTATGCAAGAAGTCATAGAGCTTTACTTGGTTCCATGCTACTTCTATACCTTCATACTCATCAAATCCTCTGTAACTGCAAACCCCAAATAAAAACCAAAAAAAAAAAAACAGTTTTCATTTATGAACTGAATCTAAACTAGTTTAAACCAACAGAGAATAATAAATTTAATATAGAGAGCTTGGACTTTTACACGGTCTTTGAAGACCCTTTACCAAGAACTTCACTGTACTGCAACAACAAGAACACGCAAGAACCTCAGCAAAACAAAAGAGATCGAGGATCAACTTATTGAGACTGACAGATAGAGAGAGAAAGTTACTCTGCCATATCTTCCACTAGGATCATATTCAACAAACTCAGAGTAATCTTGTTCAAGAGGACTGAGATGGTTCATCATTTCCCTAGGCAGAATATTGAAAGGAGCTATACATAAATGAAAAATATAAAGAAAATCCCACAAAGATAAAAGAGAAATATTTGTAGTAATGTTTTCTGTTAGTTATAATCATCTTTGTTCCTCTGAGATAATAATTAGTTAAGCAAATAAACATTAAACTCGTGTAAATAAGATTCTTTTCTTTCTTCTTTTCCTCTTTTGCTTTATTATATTTTTTTTCTTCAGTTGTTCTTATAGAGAAACATAACTATCTCATGAATGCTGTAGGTAGGCAAAGGCAGTTGCAAGAAGCACAGAGCGTGGTCCAAACGTGAAACAAATGCTTTATCTTTTTTCTTTCTTTCTTTAATCTTCAAGGAATAAATGTTGGATTAAACTATATTTCCTCAAGATGTACATACATCTACCCATCTTTATATATATAAAAATACATTTTCCTAAGATATCTACCTAGCTTTATATCAAAAGATATACTGTATGAAATAAATATATGAAAGATACATGAAATATCAGTGCACAAAAAAAGAATACATGAAATATTACAAATTGTTTAATAACTACTATTATGCCTATTAATAACTACTATTAATGCAAAATGGTTTGTATTAGTGTGTTGTATTATAACTCAGATTTAAACTCGATAAACTAAATAAAACTTCAAATCTAGAACAAGATGAACATGGAAATAAAGTTTGTCTAAAAGACACTTATGAAAAACTTTGCAGAAAAAAAAAATTAAATTCTGAAGACGTACTAATTGGCTCGAGTACATAATTTATATGCCTTTCATATGCATAATTTATATGTCTTTCATATGCGCAAGAAGTGGATCTCTACCTAGTTGCATATTATTGATTTAAAATATAGCGGTCTTAACTAGAAAATTATGTAATGAAGTTAGTATATAATTAATGAACTTTTAACATTAATGAAACTTTGATGCATATCAGATAAATCATACCAAAAATATAGAATTTATAAAATGATCTCTCAATTTTTATTAGATAGCATTTTAAAATTGTACATATAAATTAAGAACCATTTTATTATTTACATTTTCTAAACAAAAATCTCATTAATTACTCCTAGTTACAATTCGACAAATAATGATTTTGTTGACAGAAGAATACCAATGATCATATAACATAAAATTAATAAATTAACACTAAAAATTAAAAACTTCATCTAACTTGGAATAAAAATATCTCTAAAACATCAAGTATTAAAAAAGAAGGAACAGTTTTTGAATCCACATCATTATAGAAAGATGGTTGGAAGAAATAACAGTGTAATTATCCACTTTTCTAAATGTTCTTCATTAAATGATATAATTTGTAACTCTATGTTGTTACAAAATATAGGTTAACATATTTTACCAAACAAAAAAATTATAGGTTAACATGTTCTCGGTTGAACAAAAAAAAAGGTTAACATGTTTTCAAAAGAATATTATAGGTTAACGTAAAAGATGTATACATATGAGTTTCTACTTTCTACAGAACATCATGCAGCTAAGTTTCTTATATGAGTTAAAAAAGATGGCAAGTAAGATTAAAACAAAATCTTAATTAGAAAGTTTTTGTTAGATATATTTACGATTACCTTTTAGTGAAATGCGATAATGGAATCACGTCGGTTAACACGCTCTGTCCAACTACTACGAGATATTTTTGTTTGTTTATATTAGTTCATTCTTGTCAATGCGAAACTTTATCGTAAGTAAATATGATTAAGATAAGCATCAAGATGAAGAAGACACTTTAGACTTTACAGGTAATGCTAATTTATTTTGATAAAACAATTTTATAAAAATGTTAGGGTACATTTTTATAAATTGTTTGTTTATATTAGTACACGGTTGTCTGCGTACGGAAATAAGTAGTCATAATATGAAATGACCAAAAGCAATCAAACCACTACCACCAACCCCTTTGTCACCACAATCATACTAATTATGGGTTTATTAATCATCAAGGTTACATTAGATCTACTGGGAATGGTAAAGACTAAACTCAAATATACACTTTTTTTTTTGAAACACCCTCAAATATACACTATCATATAGAAATCTCATTTATTTTACCAAAATAAAATACATAGAAATCTCATTTCATTGACTGGGTCTTAAAAAACTTCCAATAAAGCCGTTGTGGATGTGGAAAATCACACCAAGTAAGACTTCTTCCTTTTCCAAATCTAAGACTTCTTCCCTCTTTATTTGTATAAACATGTAGTAGATACATTAATACACAGCGATAAATTCGATTTAAAAGTGCAACCTGTATGTTTACTTCAAATTCCAAGTCATTTAATACTTCAAGCAGTGTCGAGGGAATATACCCATTAAACAAAGAGGAATCTCTTTGACTGTAAACATTTTCACCTGAATCTTCATCATTTATTATACTATTAACATTTCGTGGTGATCAAACATGGAAGAGTACCAAAAAAAAAAAAACAATGCATGTACAACTAAGAAGCAGTGAGCGACGACTTGTAAACTTAGGATCACTACTCCTAATTGACTTTTTTTTTGTCACACATGTGCGTTTGAATATTAATGTTGATCACAAAGACAGTATTAGTATAATCACTTATAATAGTATCATTTTATCTTGCTTGTTTTTTTTTGAAACTTATTATCTTACTTGTTGATGAAATATTCGCAAAGTGGGTGGGACAAGAGATGAGTCGTTAAAGTTTATAAATCAACAAAAGGAAATGAAATCACAAGAAAATCAGATCCCCATTAGGTTAATACTTTAGTACAAAATCAGGACCTTAGATTTCACGTTAATGTCGGTCGATCGGTTCAAAAGCATATTGATAACGTGTATTAAGCAGATACAAGTTTATCATCGATGCAATATCACAATATGGCATGCCATATGTGTCTAGATTTTCACGTAAACCAATCAACTCATGTGCCTAAATCTTATGAAAGGTTCGTTCATTATTGTTAATTTTTTTTTCTTACAGATTAATATATTTCATGCAATATGGAATCAGCTACGGGTGAAATTATTATTTCAAACATATAGATATTTAACGGTAAACTACAAAAAGTTATAATTTATTTATTTTTTCAGTCACCAAAAATATTTGGTTTTTATTCATGTGCACCACTTTACATGTAAAAGGAATAAAAACAAAGGTATACAAGAAAAGGCCCAGAAAGTCCAAGAAAGATGACCCCAAAATTGGGTTGTAACGCATGACAACTACTCTTTTTTTTTTTCCGTCTGGATAATTTTTAATTAAAGAAAACGGGCCAAGCCCAGATAACATATTCCGAAGCCCAGATACAATTAAAAGGCAACAGGCCCAAAACATTAAAGCCGAATCCATTAACGGGCCGTCGGCCCAACCATTTAAATCCCGAACGACGTCGGCCGAACTACGCAACAAGGAGGGTGGTATCTGAACACGTGTGAGCATCTTAACTCTCAGGACGACACGCGTCACCACCATCTCGACTTGACCGTCTTCGCCGCAGATCTCCATCGGTACCACATCACCGCCACTTCCTTTCGCCGGAGCTCATAACCTGGAGAGCCTCCGTCGAAACCATCTATGTTCTTCGCTTCATCAACTCATCGGAGAGCCTCATCACTCTTCGAGAGCTCCTCCGACAAGGCTCAACCTCTCAAACACTAAACCCGCAAGACAACCAACCAGATCTAAAGAACGGATCCTAAAAACCCTAAAAACCCACTGATATACCTACAGCCGACGACGCAAGGCTGTGGTAGCCTTCACCTCCCGGCGACTAGAATCGACTACGGCGAAACTGAAGAAGCTTCCACCTCGCGGCGACAAGAACCGGCGGCGGCGAAGCTGTGGAAGCCTCCACCTCCCGGAAACAGGACCCAACCAACTATCATCTTCACCGCGCCAACCCTCCAAGTAACCGCGTCTTCACTCCAAGATCAGAACCACCACGGTGGGTGTTTGGCCAGAGGTCAGACAAGGCGGCCACTAAAGGAGATGAGGAGAAGATAATTCTGAAACTATTAAACTGAAGGACGACGGACTCCGGCGTCGACACGCACGCTCACGCATGACAATTACTCTATAGACAAGAATACACGTGAATACCATTTCCTTCCATACTTATAAAACCAATTTTTTTTTTTTTTTGAAAAAGGGCATATAAAACCAAAATTACTTTCTTAGACTTTTTTGATAAATACGTTCATGGAAATGGCTTGGTCAGAAATTTTGTTTATTTATGTCATCGGGTTACAAATTAATGGATTTGGATCTAACGACATAAACATGGTAATTAAGGCAAACAATATAGTTTTGGTTTGAAAGCCAGTTCTCAAAAGAAAACAACATAGTTTTGGAGTTTTGTAACTAAACACACATTATTCTAAATCGGAAACACATTATACTATTCACCATACGATCTCTGGACTCCGGATCCAACCAAACAACGACATAGCTTTTTATTAGAATATTAACAAAAAGAAAACAACAACTAGAGAGAGGTAGAATTAAAGGGGCTAAATTGAGAGAGATATAATGGTTGTAATGATGGAGATGAAGCTGGCAGATTATGAAAAGTTTAACGTGTACTTATTCCTTATATATAATTCTCAACAAAGATTAAAAAATGGTTATTGCTTCGAATTTTTCCTTCTTTTTTTTGGTGTTATGATGAATTCTTGTAGTTTAAGCATAAGATTTAGTCGAACCAAAGCACTGCATTTTGGACCATCATGATCCATAAACATTACTATCAATAGTGTTTTCTGATAAATATCATCTATGTACGTAGATGGAAGATGAAAACCCTATGTATGCTTGTATTTATTAATAAAACTTACAATGAATGATGCCTAGTGTCTTAAAGTAATGCATATGCGCAATGGCCAAAATTATAAGACCAAAATCTGTTTTTTTTTTTGAAAAACTAATGTAATGGCGTCGTAGACTTACATTTATAGAAATCGTGCTTGCATTTTTGAATATTCGATTGACCCATTCCAATCCTGATGTTATTAATTATTTAATTTGCCTCAGTATCATATCTTGGATCTTTTTGCCGAGACAGCAATCTCAGAGCTGCCTAACCATTGCTGTCAAACTCATTTTATAATCTACCTAATTTGGAAAGAGGAATAATTTTTTTTGTTCAAAACTCTTCATTCCTTCTTAGATTAAAACTTGTCTTTATTCTAGTTTCAAATATTTTTTTCTTTAATTTTATGTAACTGGTAGTTTAATCTGAATAACTTTTTTTTTGTCAGCGTTTAATCTGAATAACTAAAAAACATAAAAAACAGTATAAATCTTAACATTTTTATCCCAAAAACGTGTGCCAAGAAAATTCAAAAATCACACACAAATCCAATCCCTGATCTTCAAAGACATGTGAACCCAAATTATTAAAAAAATAATAATTCATACAAAAATAGCAAAGTCTTCATTGTCAATATTCAATTCTATTTGTTTGTTTGGTAAAGTTCTCTGAAGTTGTCAATTTATGCCGACTCAATTCTAGTTAGGTTTTTATTACACGGTAGTAATAACACTGAGAGTGAAAGGAGTCTCCTTTTTGTCTCTATCTGTCTCCATTTTCGGTTTTTATCGAAGAAAAAAAATATTCTTCCTTTACTTTGGCGATTTGCTTCCTCCTCCCTCTCTCTCCTTACTCTCCGGCTTTTATCAAAATCTCTTTTCCTTGGAGACAACGGATCCAATCAACGAGACTCGTATGAGGATTCTTCAGATTCCGACGCGTTCTTGATTCATCTGTCTCTTCAGGTAAACAAAAGTTCACTTTTTTCCTTCTGGGTTTCTTCTTCTCGACCTTATAGCTTCGCCCATTGTCTCAATCAAGTTCATTTGTGCTAAAAGTCTTCAGCTTTACGCAGTTTGCCCACCAAGTGTTCGTCGAAATTCCGCAGAGAGATGAAGGATTTTCCTTCTTGCTTTGGTGAAAATGGAGTCCAAGTTGCGGATTCGTCGTCTTCAAACTCCGGGAAGAACGCTCAGAATCTGGTTACTTGCATCTACCAGTTCCGTATTCGAGGAAGGACTTGTTTGATCACTGTGACGTGGGCCAAGACTCTGATGGGTCAGAGTGTGACCGTTGGTGTTGATGATTCTTGTAACCAGAGTCTTTGTAAAGTCGAGATTAAGCCCTGGCTGTTCACTAAACGTAAAGGGTCTAAGAGCTTAGAGGTTTATTCGTGTAGTATCGATGTTGTTTGGGATCTGGCGTCTGCGAAGTTTGGTTCAGGACCTGAAGCTTTGGGAGGATTCTATGTGGGCGTTGTTGTAGACAAGGAGATGGTTCTGCTTCTCGGTGATATGAAGAAAGAAGCTTTCAAGAAGACGAACGCTTCGCCTTCCTCTCGAGGTGCGGTGTTCATCGCCAAGAAAGAGCATGTCTTTGGTAAGAGAGAGTTTGCGACAAAGGCTCAGCTTTGTTCAGATGGGGTTAAAGTACATGATCTTGTGATTGAGTGTGACACTAGCGTCACTGATCCTTGTCTCGTTGTTCGTGTGGATGGGAAGACGTTGTTGCAGGTGAAGCGTCTTAAGTGGAAGTTTCGTGGGAACGATACGATAGTTGTTAATAGAATGGCTGTGGAAGTTCTGTGGGATGTTCATAGTTGGTTATTTGGGATGCCTTCTTCAGCGGGAAACGCGGTGTTTATGTTCAGGACTTGTCAATCTTCTTCGGATAAGAGCTTGTCTTTCTCACAGGACGTCATGACAACAACAACAACAAACTCCAAGTCTCAAAGTTCTGGTTTTTCGTTGATTCTGTATGCTTGGAAGAACGAGTAGAAAAAACCCTGAAAGCCGTTTGTTGATTCCTTATCGACATTTGTTATTTATATCATGATTAATGAGTTGATTCATAATTAATATAATCTTCCTTGCACAAATGCTGGACTAGATCTCTGTATACACGAGTTACTTATGTCACATGGAAACTGTTTCAGGCCGTGTTAGTTTGCTCACCCAGGTGATCCATCTGGGTGAAGATGCAAATTGATGTTCGTTTAGTGCATTATAATGCTACATCCAGATGGATCACCTATCTGAATTTTTAAAAACTCATCTCAAATTCTCACCCAAATGAAGGTGAGTCTTGATGGTGCATCTTGATGCAGATGCATCTAGTTCAGTCAAAAATGATAAATGACAAAAATGCCTTTTAAAATCTAAATATTATTTTCAAACCGTAAATTCAATTTTTTTGCATATACTTTTTCCCACTATAACCAAAAAATACATTTTCTCGCAAAAACGGAAAACACACACTTTTCCGCCAAAACCGCAAGATGCATTTTTCCGCAAAAAACATAAAACACACATTTTTCATTAAAACACATTTTTTCGGCTAAACCAGTAAAACCACATTTTTCGACCAAAACCCAAAAAACGCATATTCCTACCAAAACCGGAAACAACGCATTTTCTCGCCAAAACAAAAAAAAACGCATTTTTTCCCCAAAACCGAAAAACACATTTTTCTTGCCAAAACCGAAAAATGGAATTTTCCTGCCAAAACTGAAAAACGAAATTTTCCCACCAAAACCAGAAAACATAATTTTCCCACCAAAACCGGAAAAACGCATTTTCCCGCCAAAACCGAAAAACACAAATTTCCCGCCAAAACCAAAAAACACAATTTTCTCGCCAAAACCAAAAAAACACAATTTTTCCGCCAAAACCAGAAAACATAATTTTCCCGCCAAAACTGGAAAGCAGAATATTTCTGCCAAAACCAGAAAACTGAATTTTTCCACCAAAACCGGAAAACACATTTTCCCGCCAAAACCGGAAAAATGTATTTTCCCGCCAAAACCAGAAAAATGTATTTTTCCGCCAAAACCGGAAAATGTATTTCCCCCCAAAACCGGAAAAAAACTTATTTTCCCGCCAAAACCGGGAAAACGTATTTTCCCGCCAAAACCGAAAAACGTATTTTTCCGCCAAAACCGGAAAAGCGCATTTTCCCGCCAAAACCGGAAAAATGTATTTTCCCGCCAAAACCGGAAAAATGTATTTTCCCGCCAAAACCGGAAAAATATATTTTTCCACCAAAACCGCAAAAATAACATTTCCCGCCAAAATCGTGAAAAAAAAACTTTTCCCGTCAAAAACACTTTTTGCGCCAAAACTTCAAAACACACTTTTTCTGTCCAAACCGCAAAAACGTATTTTTCTGCCAAACCCATAAAACATATTTTCCGCAAAACCATAAAAATGCACTTTTTCGCGAAAAACACATATATCCTCAAAAACCGCAAAAATATTTTCGGCCAAAACCGTAAAAATGCTATTTTTCCGCTGAAACGTAAGAAATTATATTTTAGTCATTTTATTAACAAGTCCACCTAGATGCAGATGGAAGTTAAAAAATGAAAAGCAAACGAACATAGTTGCATTCAGATGATTCATCTGGATGCATGAACGAAATGAAGAAACGAACAACACCCAGATGGAGCATCTGGATGATACATCTAGATGGACCATCTGGATGCATTTTCTAGATGTACAAACGAACAGGGCCTCATTCTTCAGGTTGATAGTGCGTATACAAGAAAGCTGTATATTTTATTATCATTCTTTCTTGTATATATACTCTCTTCGTTTCATATTAAGTGTCTGTTTTAGAAAAAAAAATTGATCACAAAATAAGTGTCATTTTAGATTTTCAATACAAAATTTATTTTTCTATTGGTTGAAATATGGTTAGGTATATATGTAATAGTGTTTTTTTTATAAGAAATGTACAAAATTAATTGTTTCCTTAATCCGTGTGCCGAAACCTAAAACGACACTTATAATGAAACAGATAGAGTACTAAATAGGTTTGAAAATATAAATAACTATGTATTATTTGAAAACATATTTAGTACTCCCTCCGTTTTTTAATATAAGTCGTTTTAAAGAAATTTTTATGTTCCAAATTATATGATGTTTTCGGTTTTCTATGTAAAATTTATTAACACTTAATGTTATATGACCAATGATAATATATTTTCTATTTTATCGTTAGTTGATTGTGGTTAGTTAAATAATTAATAATGTTTTTGTTTAAAAAATATAAAAAATTAATGATTTTCTTAATTTATGTGCACATTCTAAAACGACTTATATAAAAAAAATGGAGGGAGTATGTAATATAACTATTCTTAGTAAATTTTTTGTTAATTACCATATACTATGATAAATGTTATTTTCAAATAGTGTTTTTATTTTAATAAGATAAATATTAATTATTCAGTTCTCAAATTTTCCCCCTGGCCCATGGCATAAACGTCGCGCTGTTTAGATGATTAATAAACGTCACGTAGTTTACTCCAACGTGGCAGTTGTTTTGACCGTTCGATCAAACTGAGATAGACCAAAGTCCAGATCATCATCTCTCTTATCTAAACTCGCACGATAAAACGCAGGAAGAGCCATAGAAGACGAAACAGATAACTCTCTGAGTGGAGTGAAAAAAAGCTATGGCGTCTTTGTCTCAGCATTTCACGGGTCTGAGATGTTCTCCGCTCTCTTCATCCTCTAGGCTAACGAGAAGAGCCGCCAAGAACTTCCCGCAGAACAAATCCTCCTCCGTTTCTCCGACGATCGTCGCAGCGGTTGCGATGTCAAGCGGGCAGACGAGAGAGAGGCTCGAGCTTAAGAAGATGTTCGAAGACGCTTACGAGCGGTGCAGGACTGCTCCCATGGAAGGCGTCGCTTTCACCGTCGACGATTTCGCAGCCGCTATCGAGCAATACGACTTCAATTCCGAAATCGGCACTAGGGTTTGTCTCTCTCTCTCTCTCTCTTTCTCTCCTTTGCAATTATCTTTTGTGGGGTTTGAGAAAAGTTTCGAACTTTGAATTGTAATCATTGCTTGAGTTGGAGCTGTTGTTGTATAGACCAGACCAAACTAGTTCAGTTATGTTATACTTTACAATATCTTTTGTGGGGTTTAAGAAAAGTTTCGAACTTTAAGCTGTAATCGTTGCTTGAGTTGGAGCTGTTGTTGTATAGACCAGACCAAACTAGTTCAGTTATGTTCTCCTTTACAATATCTTTGTGGGTTTTGAGAAAAGTTTCGAACTTTGAGTGTAATTGTTATTTGAGTTAGAGTTGTTGTTCTTTACTAAACTAGTTCAGTTATGTTCTACTCTACAATATCTTTTGTGGGGTTTAAGAAAAGTTTCGAACTTTCAAGCTGTAATCATTGCTTGAGTTGGAGCTGTTGTTGTATAGACCAAACTAGTTCAGTTATGTTCTCCTTTACAATATCTTTGTGGGTTTTGAGAAAAGTTTCGAATTTTGAGTGTAATTGTTATTTGAGTTCGAGTTGTTGTATAGACCAAACTAGTTCAGTTATGTTCTACTTTACAAAATCTTTGTGGGTTTTGAGAAAAGTTTCGAACTTTGAGCTGTTGTTGTATAGACCAAACTAGTTTAGTTATGTTCTCCTTTACAATATCTGTGTGGGGTTTGAGAAAAGTTTCAAACTTTGGAGCTTTAATCGTTGCTTTAAGTTTGAGAAAAACTACGACGATCAAACGACACCGTTTGGTTCTGGTTGTGTGGTCATTTTATGGTTGTGGCATTGTTCAGGTGAAAGGAACTGTGTTCAAGACCGATGCAAACGGTGCATTAGTCGACATTTCTGCGAAATCGTCGGCTTACTTGTCGGTTGAGCAGGCTTGCATTCACAGAATCAAGCATGTGGAGGAAGCTGGTATAGTTCCCGGTATGGTGGAGGAGTTTGTCATCATTGGTGAGAACGAGAGTGACGACAGTTTGCTATTGAGCTTAAGGATGATTCAGTACGAACTCGCGTGGGAACGATGCAGGCAGCTTCAGGCTGAGGATGTTGTTGTTAAAGCTAAGGTACAGTTTTGGAACTTCTTTGCTTCTCCTTTGGTCTCTCTGGTTAACAATGTCTAGCAATTGGATAGGTTATTGGTGCTAACAAAGGTGGATTGGTGGCTATGGTGGAGGGTCTTCGTGGGTTTGTGCCGTTTTCGCAGATCTCATCGGTTAGTACTTTGTCTCAGAGCTTTTAAGTCAAAACACACACAAAACCTGATTAACGATGTGTGTTCTTCTACATTTGTTTTGTTAGAAAGCAGCAGCTGAAGAGCTACTTGAGAAAGAGATACCTCTCAAGTTTGTGGAGGTTGATGAGGAACAAACAAAGCTTGTCCTCAGCAACCGTAAAGCTGTAGCGGACAGCCAAGCTCAGCTTGGAATCGGATCTGTGGTTCTCGGAGTTGTTCAGAGCTTGAAACCGTATGGTGCATTCATTGACATTGGCGGAATCAATGGCCTTCTACATGTCAGTCAGATCAGTCATGACCGTGTTTCAGATATCGCTACTGTTCTTCAGCCTGGTGACACTCTTAAGGTCTCTCTCTCTAACCACTGATAGTCTTAAAACTCTTTTTGATTCGGATGTTACCTAACTTATTATGTTTAACAGGTTATGATACTGAGTCATGACCGTGACAGAGGAAGAGTAAGTCTCTCCACAAAGAAGCTGGAGCCAACTCCTGGTGATATGATTCGTAACCCTAAACTTGTTTTCGAGAAGGTAAACACTATCTCCACTGATATACTCTCTTGATTCCCTCTATGGTCAGTTTCTCAATCCTTTTTACTACTTTTCTGTTGTTGTCTCAAGGCTGAGGAGATGGCTCAGACGTTCAGACAGAGAATCGCCCAAGCAGAAGCTATGGCCCGTGCAGACATGCTTCGCTTCCAACCTGAGGTATGACTCTATCCACTGGCCTGGCCTCGTTTGCATATATCCACTGGCATTGGTTCTTTTGCAAGAATTTTGTTGTTAACCGGAGATAACCAGAGAAGCTTTGGTTTTGGTTGAGGATAGTGATAAGTTAATGTCGTTGGTGTGTATGTTTGAGCAGAGTGGACTGACGCTGAGTTCTGAAGGGATACTAGGACCACTCGGATCTGACTTGCCAGATGATGGAGTAGATCTCACCGTTGGCGACATTCCTCCTGCCGTTGATCTTTAGATCCAAAAGTTTTTTTTTTTCTTTCTTTAGACAAAAACACATCTTCGAGCTTAATGTAATATGTAAGAACTCATGTGTATGTTTCATCGATATTTCTATTGCAATGTTCAAAAGTTCATTAGAAAGCTTTTTGCTCGAGCCTAACTGATCACAACCTGGCCTCAGTTATATAGCAACAACAAAAGTTATGTGAAAATGATTGGTAAGCTGGTTAAGGTAAAGTCTATTGACGGATGGTTTTGTAAAGATGCATTGATGTAGTTCATGTGGATATCATCCACTACATCAACAAAAAGTCTTCACATTCTAGACATCATCGAGTCTTCTCTTGGACTGAAGAGCTAAACGAGCGTCTCTCTCTTTCTCAAACTGTCTGTAATCAGCTCTCTCCAAGAAAGAAACTTTGTCAAGATACTTGTCAGAGCTCTTCTTGTACTTATCCAGCTCATCTTCAACACCTTTGTTCTCCTCCTTGTACTCTCCCCAGTCTTTCTTCGTCTTGTCCAAAACGCTCAGCTTCTGTTTCTTTTTAATCTGCTCAAGAACCGCATCAACCCCTGAAGTCGCCACCCCAGAGGATGAGGAGGCTTCCTTTGAACCCGCTTCTACTAATCTCTTCACTTCGATTTCTTGACCAGCAAAGTCCTTGACCTCAGTTATCTGCAATTCACAAGATAACACAAAGATTGTAGCTTATACCATCCATCTTCCTTAACACTAAGTTACTAACTCAAACTCAAACAAAAAGCAAGCTTTAACTAAGGTTTCAATCGAGTACTAACGTAAAGACAGAGACTTTAATCATACGTAACCAATCCTCTTAGTTCAAAACAGCCGAGAGATCTTAGATTCTAACGTTAGCGAGGCAAATAACGGTCATATTAACTTAAAGACAGAGACTTTAATCACACACACTCCACCCTCAGTTCAAAACAGCTGAGAGATCTTACAGAGACAAAGCACAGTCATACTAACCTAAAGGCAGAGAGACTTTAATCACACACAACCCATCCTCTTAGCTCAAAACAGCTGAGAGATCTTAGATTCTAACGTTACCGAGACAAAGCACAGTCATATAAACTTAAAGACAGACTTTAATCATATACAACTCATCCTCTTAAGTACAAAACAGCTGAGAGATCTTAGATTCTAACTACACAGAGTCGAACACACACAAAAAGGTCATTTTGTTCTGACCTCAATCTTGCCACGGCTAGAAGCAGCTGCAGCGGTTGCGGTTGCGTTTCTAACAGCAGCTAAAGCGGCTGCAGCAATGCGCTTAGCCTCCTCGCTACAGCTACTATCCAAAACGCTATCTTCTTTTTGTACAATTGTGTCCCTCTTCTTCGCATCAATACCAAGATAACTTTTCCAGTTCTGTGAGTCGAAAAGATTCAAACTTTTGAAATCTAAGACGATGTTATGACAAAAGAAGAGTGCAGGAGAGAAGAGTCTCACGCTGTTAGCTGTTTTTTTAGCGGGAGGCGAAGAGGTTGAAGTCTTTGAGACGAAATTGAATCGCTTGTTTGGTACTCCTTCGTTCATTCGCTCCCAGATCTCCGAAACTTTCTTGGAAACACTGTTTGAGCCAGTTTTCTCCGGAGAGTTTCTCTCTGATTGCTCAGGAGACGCCATGCCTAGAACAGATGAGAA
Source organism: Brassica rapa (assembly GCF_000309985.2). Lineage (NCBI taxonomy): Eukaryota > Viridiplantae > Streptophyta > Magnoliopsida > Brassicales > Brassicaceae > Brassica > Brassica rapa. The sequence goes on along the minus strand of NC_024803.2, from coordinate 2,852,185 downwards.
GAAGAAGAAACAGAGAGAAGAAAGCGGAGAAGAAGAAGTAGAGAGAGAGAGAGACTATAATGGGCTTTAAACATCACGAGGAGAAATAAAAGTAAAAAGGCCCAAATAGGCCCATATTTATACTCATTTTTCCTGTGATATTATTCCACACCTGTTGCACCTCAAAACAGTGATTATTATTACCAAAGATCACAGAGATTTTGTAGACAATGTTTTGATATAATAACCACCAAATCAAAAAATACTCTTATGATCTATTTAATTTCCATCAAAGCTGTTTCATCATCCGACATGGAAACAACAGAACCAATCCTTTAAATTAAGACAGTAAAACAACAAGAGTAGTAGTCATTACAAGGTACGGTGAACCAAAAGTGAGATCATATTCTCTGATAAATGCAGCAGTTCAGTGCCTTCTATGTTTTGTTTTCTTGGAGTCACTCCCCTTTCTCTTCCACTTCTTATCCTGATTTGATCTGCTCTTCTCTTCAATCTCCCTCACTTTACGCTTCCTGTGAATACAACACAACCAACACAAATCATTTACAAACTCATGTCTTAGCCCAACATCTCTCAATTCTCAAGAAAACACATCCAGTTCCATTATGAAAAGCCAGCTTTAGATGGGTATTAAATTGGTGAATCTCAGACTAAACGTTCTTCAATTCATCTAGCCCAAGAGACATGCAGTTTTCTTCTCCTTATGATACGGAATTAGAACAATGCAAGTAAGTAACTTACCTGTACTGAGAAAATTTGGGATCTGACACCAAGTCTTCAGCAAGAGTTGTTTTCCTATTCTTTTTTGTGACTCTATCAAAGTACTCTTGTGCTGGTTCAATTACTGTACCAACCTGTTTTTTTTAAAACAACAAGAGTTGGTGTTACAGACAAAGAACAAGACCAAAAAAAAAAGAAGGTTATTATCTTGATAAAGTCTGCAGCTCAGAGACTTGCCTGGAAATACTTTTCAGCTAGTTTAGAAGAGGACGCAACTCTCTTGTAATGTTTCTTAGGATCCATAACATTCCTCAACTGCAAAAAAAAAGAGAATTAAAATCAGAATTCAAGTTTTGCAAACCATAATTAGAAAAACACAATACCTTAAGTAACTGAAGGTCTCTTTTCAACTCAGGAGTCATTGTAGGTGCAGGCATATCAAACCTATCCACAACAGCAAGTAACAAAGTGAACCTCTAACCAAATGATTCATATAAAAAAAAGGGTTAGTAAAGTTTTACCAGTTTGAACCAGTGGTGTCTTTGAGTTGCTTTCTCATCATCTTGTTGACTTTCTTTGGATCAGTAGGCGGGAGACAAAGACCATCAACTAGCTCTGACTTAGACGTCCAGAGAGAAGAACCACTCTCAGCAACTTTACTTGAGCTGGAGCCAGTTTTGGAGTCTAAAGCTAAGCTTGGAAGCTTCGGTTCCCATTTAAGACCAATCAATGGTTTAACCTCCGACATTATTATCTAAACTGCAGTTGGTGGTCTGAACACTAGAAAATAAAAACAAAACAGAATCACGACACTTGTTCAGATATTGCCATTACACACCATTAACGATTTGTAAAAGTAAAAAAAAAAAAAAGACAAAACAGAGAGTTCAGAGAGAGTAATCACAGGAGTATGTAAGAGAAACACGTACAAGAAGGTTCGGAGAAGTCGTCTGGAGAAGGCTAGTTCGGTTTGAGAAAGAGGATAGAGCACGAACTAGTCACAAAGCTTCTGACGCCGGTAAAAGCTTCACCGCCGCCTAATATGTCAGGAAAAAAAAATAGGGTTAAGCCTTGACGTTTAGTATTTTTATTGTTGGGCCAATTAGTGGGCTTGGGTCAGTTTGTTTTGTAATATTTTGGTTTGGGCTGTGAATCCTAAATGTAATTATCCATTGACATCACCTAAGCTCTTTATTCTACTTTATTAGGATGTCTACACTTTTTAATTGGCAGATATATATGCATTAGAAACTATGTTAAGAAATTCAATAATTTTTGTTGATGGCCGCCTTATTTTTCCATCTACTGCAATTTCAGTTAAACTATTGAGTTTTAAATTATTATCATTGACATCTTTTTCTTTATAAAAAAAAAAGAGTCTAATTGAGCAGAGCTTTGATAACCAGAATAATTCAGTGCTTGAGAAAAACAGAATCAAAGTTAATTATAGTTTTGTGTTCAAAAAAAAAAAAAAGTTAATTATAGTTGACGTAGTCAGTGCTTAAGAGAAAAGGAATGAAAGTTAATTATAGTTGACGTAGTAAGCATGTGACCAATCACAGTAAATCCAAGAGAAAACCCAAAATAAACGATTAAGTGGAGCCTGTAGTTCTACAATAGTTCTCGTACTCCACTAAAATCTCAGCCGTTGATAGATTCACGAGTGCAATCCTGCGGTCCTAATAAAACCAAAAAAAAAGAACTGGGGACAACAAAAAGATCCTGAGTGCAAAGTTCTTCTCCTCCTCATGGTTTAGGGAAAACATTAAAGGGCTTCGTCTTCACTCTACTCATCAGCAAGAGGGGCCCCTTGTGTTCTTTGATTCCGTTTCGATTTTCGTGCCGCCTTTGCTCACTTCGAGTAAGATTCTCCTAAAAAAATGTTTGTGTTTTTGTGTTACCTTAAGGAAGAGAGTCTATGTTAAACTCATCTAGCTTTAAATCCTCTAGATTTGTAAATCTTTTGATTTAAGTCAATTTGATTTTGAATGTCTTTTTAGTAAATGAAACCATTCTCTTAGATTGTGTTCTTTGAGTTTACAATATTGATGGGGTTATTGCTCATGTTGGCTCCTTCTTACACGTCTCTCTGCCTCCTCAAAAGCCTTTACCTCTTTGTGTAAGTGGGCGTAGATTTCATTCCCTAAGCACTGATTCCATATCTTATGTAATGTCTTTTCTTTTTCTTTGAATTATACAGAGGTATCCTGGCCTCACAGAAGTGATCCAGACTAGTCACGTGTTGCCACGTGTCGGTCCTCTGTTTCTGGCGATGCCAAAATGTTAATTCCCCAGTGGCCGGGATTCGAACCCAGGTGGCGGTACTCACAGCTGTAATGTCTTTTCACTATCTTGATTTGTAGATGCCTCATCATCTCCATGATCATATCTCTTAGGTTCATAGGTTTCTGAATAAAGAAAAAAAGCACATTAGACTTGTCCTCTCGTTTCTTTCTTCTTTTCATTTTAGTGGGTGCTTGTTTGATGATTGAATGAAAATTCTCAGTTTATAAGGGTAGAACAAGGAGAGAAAATGGTCTAAATCAAAATAAATAGTTGAGAATATTCCTGAGAGATTGTTTTGTTTTATTTTTTTGACTGGGGAAAAAAAGATAGAATCAGAATTATTATGCCAAAGGAATTGGATTCAATGGTTCATGTCCTCATTACATAAAAGTTATATTTAACTTGCTGAATGTGAGTCTCATACTCTCCTTGTTATTCATACATCAAAGCTACTTTTCACCTTCTGAACTTAGGCTACTGTGTGGTGTTGTGCTCTTTTTTTCAATGACTCTGGCTAATGATTTTGGATATTCAACCGCTATGTCTTCATCTTTCTCACCTCTACATGCCACTGTAGAAGACAGATACCGCAAGTTTCCAAACTCTTATTGGGGTTCATCAGGGCAGGAGCTGATGAACAACCCTGTCCCCTATCAGGTGGTCAGCTCTAGTGGTGGATATATGTCTGGATATTGCAACGTTTCAGCCGTCTCAGCTCATGGAAGGACTTCCCAGACACAGCCACCTGTCTCCACCATGCCAAGTGACAGTTTGGCTATGCAGTCTTCATTGATTAATAATCATCACCCTCAGGAGTTTTCAGATCCACTTGACGAGTTCTTTGATTTCTCTCACCATGTTTCTGCTCCTAATCCACAAACAGATGGTAGTGGAGTAAAGTTGGTTCCATCCGTGGAGCTTCACGAGAAAAGCGAATGGCAAACTTGGGCTGATCAGTTGATGTCTGTTGACAATGGTTCAGAACCGAACTGGTCTGAACTTCTAGGAGAACCAAGTCCACACAATCCAAACTCACAGGTTCAGTCATGTCATGATTTGCAACAGACACCGACACCACCAAGGCAAGAGATAATAGCTAACCAGCAGCATCAGGCGGTTTCCTCGGAAGAGCAGCTCGGTGGTAGAAACTCATCAGCTAGTGGAGCAACATCTAAACAGCGCATGCGTTGGACACCAGAGCTTCATGAGGCGTTTGTTGAAGCTGTTAATCAGCTTGGTGGTAGTGAACGTGCGTAAGCTTTTCTTCTTTCTCTTTGTTCCTGAAAATAAATGTAAGTAGTTGGAACTTATTGTTTTAAATTTTCCACCATAGGAGCCACGCCTAAGGCTGTTTTGAAGCTCTTGAAGAACCCTGGCTTGACTATTTATCATGTTAAAAGCCATCTGCAGGTTTGTTTCTTAACCATATGTTTTGCTTCTCATGATGTTTCTGTGCTACGCTTAGCTCCTTTCTCATCTTGTACTGTCTTTATATACAGAAGTACAGAACGGCTAGGTATAAACCGGAGACTTCAGAAGCTACAGGTAATATACTTTCACAGAATACTTTTCTTGAGCTATAAAACCACATAAGCCTCTAGAGAATTAACCACTCTTTAGAAAAGGCTAAAGTCTCAAAGGCTAACATGTTACAAAGGGGGTGTGTATCTTTGTATAATTGTGTTTCTTTGTTTCTTTATTTTCTTTCTTTCACAGGAGAACCTGAAGAGAAGAAGATCACATCCATTGAAGATATCAAATCTCTTGACATGAAGACGTAAGTTTCAGTTTTCTTATTGTGAATGGTAACTTACAGGGTTAAGTACTTGTATGTTTAATTTTGTCACTCTTTTCTTTACCAGGAGCGTTGAGATCACACAAGCTCTAAGGTTACAGATGGAAGTTCAGAAACGTCTCCATGAGCAGCTCGAGGTAATGGTTTTCACCTGCCTAGCTGCTATAAAATTAGAGTCATAGTCCTATATTCCTATATATAGCATGACTATTGTCTGATGTTGTTTAATTTATATGCCCTCAGATCCAACGGTCCCTGCAGTTACAGATCGAAAAACAAGGCCGACAGCTACAGATGATGTTTGAGAAACAACAGAAGTTACAAGAGAACAAGAGCTCTTCCTCAGAGCTATCACCAAAGCAATGTAATGGCACATCTGCAGAAGTAGAGTTTGGGGTCGAGACGCAAACCAGGAACCAAACTGAACCTGCTTTAGCATCAAGGAAACGGACCAGAGAAGATTAGTAGATTAAAAACATGCTTAAGGTTGATTTGTGGAAAACCAAGAGATGCAATAACTCCAGTTTTGTTTTTAAAGAAAATTGTTTCTTACTAGCTCTGTGTTTTGGTCTGTTTAGGAAGCAGTTGCTTGTAACACAAGTGAAGTACTTAATTATTACAAATGCTCTCTTGTACATAGAATATTGGATTAATCTGATCTGATCTGATAAGATGCTGTGTAGGATTATGGTTCACTTATCATCAGCTCTGTAATGTATTTTTTTTTTGTTTGGTTTGTCCTATAAATCTATAATCCTATTGTGTATACGATAAGCTTAGGTAAGCTACTACACCTTTGCCCAAATGTGTGCATGTTTTCTGTGTTATAAAGATTATGGTATAAATTAATTCTTGAAGCTTCACTGATTTGTTGCTCGAAAAAAAAAAAACTTCACTGATTTATGTAGAAATCTCTACTAATAAAAGGGACCTTTTGAGGCTCCATAGAGCGTCCACATCAGCAAAAAAAACTTCTCTCGAAAGATGACACGTGGCATAAAATATAGTTTTACATTTTAATATTACAAATATTACAAATTTTTGAAAATTATAAATAATATGTAAACATACAACACAAAAAATAGAAAAACTACACTAAACATATGTAAGATTACCATTTTTCACTTAAAAAAAAGACGGCTTATCTCCATAATGTAACATTACCGTTTTATAAAAAAAAAACAAAAAACATTATATATAATTTCAAAAATAATAAATATATGTAAACATACAACATAAAAAAAAGAAATACTACATTAAACATATGTAAGATTACTATTTTACATTTTTATTTAAAAATAATAATATGTAAACATACAACATAAAAAATGGAAAAACTACATTAATTAAACAATGTAAGATTGCCATTTTTCACTAAAAAAAAAGACGGCTTATCTCCATAATGTAATATTACTATTTTGTAAAAAAAATATTATATATAATTTTGAAAATAATAAATAATATGTAAACATACAACATAAAAAATGGAAATATCTACTAATAAAAGGGACCTTTTGAGGCTCCATAGAGCGTCCACATCAGCAAAAAAAACTTCTCTCGAAAGATGACACGTGGCATAAAATATAGTTTTACATTTTAATATTACAAATATTACAAATTTTTGAAAATTATAAATAATATGTAAACATACAACACAAAAAATAGAAAAACTACACTAAACATATGTAAGATTACCATTTTTCACTTAAAAAAAAGACGGCTTATCTCCATAATGTAACATTACCGTTTTATAAAAAAAAAACAAAAAAACATTATATATAATTTCAAAAATAATAAATATATGTAAACATACAACATAAAAAAAAGAAATACTACATTAAACATATGTAAGATTACTATTTTACATTTTTATTTAAAAATAATAATATGTAAACATACAACATAAAAAATGGAAAAACTACATTAATTAAACAATGTAAGATTGCCATTTTTCACTAAAAAAAAGACGGCTTATCTCCATAATGTAATATTACTATTTTGTAAAAAAAATATTATATATAATTTTGAAAATAATAAATAATATGTAAACATACAACATAAAAAATGGAAATACTACATTAAACATATGTAAGATTACCATTTTACATTTAAAAATAACAATAATATGTAAACACACAACATAAAAAAATAGAAAAATTACATTAAACATATGTAAGATTACAATTTTCACTAAAAAAACGGCTTATCTCCATAATGTAACATTACCATTATATAAAAAAAAAGAAAAAAAACATAAATATAACTATTTGACTATTTGTCCAAGTTCTTCTATTAAACATTGCCGCTTTACACTAAAAATGGAAAAATACATTAAGATTTAAACATCTATCTTAAAATATAAAATATATAAATTAACTAAATATAAAGTATAAGAAAGAGAAATACTCAATATATAGAAAATAAATAATAAGTAAATATTATAAATATACAAATTATATATACAATAATAAGTAAATGCACAATTTATAAAAAATGGAAAGAGTATATTAAATATTAAACATCTATCTTAAAATGTAAAATATAGATATTAAGTAAATAGAAAGTATAAGAAAAAGAAATACACAACTTAAAAACAATGGAAAAAGTATATTAAGATTTAAGCATCCATCTTAAAATGTAAAATATAGATATTACGCAAATAGAAAGTATAAGAAAAGGAAATACACAATTTAAAAAATGGACAAAGTACATTAGTATTTAAACATCTATCTTAAAATGTAAATCTATCTTAAAATATAAAATTATTAGTAAATAGAAAGTATAAGAAATAGAAATACACAATATAAAAAAATAAGTAAATATATAATATAAGTAAATACCCAATTTAAAAAATGGAAAATTACAAAGTTTTAAAAATATATCTTAAAATTTAAAATATAGATATTACATAAATAGAAAGTATAACAAATGAAAATATACAATTTTTAAAAAATGAAAAACGTACATTAAGATTTAAACATCTATATTAAAATGTAAAATAGAGATATTAAGTAAATAAAAAGTACAAGAAATAGAAATACATATACAGGAAAATAAATAATAAGTAAATAATAAGTAAATAATGTAAATATATAATATATGAATTATATATATAATAATAAGTAAATACACAACAACATTTAAAAAATGGAAAAGTTCATTAAGCATTAATCATCTATCTTAAAATGTAAAATATAAATATAAGGAAATACACAATTTAAAAAAATGGAAAATGTACATTAAGATTTAAATATCTATTTTAAAATATAAAATATAGATATTACGTAAAAAAAATAAGAAATGGAAATAAACATTTTAAAAAATGGAAAAAATATATTAAGATTTAAACATCTATCTTAAAATGGTAATAAATTATATAAAAATGGAAATACTACATTAAAAAAAAATATAGTTTTACATCAAGAAAGTCCCTATAAAACTCATTATACCATCAACGTCAACCTCACACTATCAAGGAAAGCTTCAAAACACTCGAGCAAAAAAATGGTTCCACCATTAACCCTTGCCGTCCCAAAAACTTTTAATGACCTTGAAAGAGATTTTTTATAAGAACGAACTTTTTATTAGGTGGATTCATTGTTGGAAACCCCGCAATTTCCAAAGGGCAAACTTATTCAGGGAATTGAATTGTTTTTCATAGACTCAAAGGTATTCTTACAAATTTAAATTAATCTAATCCATAATTTTATTGTTAATATTCATACTAACTCTTTCATGATCAAACCATTACAGTTAATATCCATTCAAGCGTTTATCCCAGAACACTTCCTTCCTCGCCGAATCCGGTATTAGTTCATGTTGGTTTAGTATTGTTTTTGGTTTATTAACCGGTTTAGGATAGTCCTATTGTAAATATAATTTAACTTGATTTAGCATATATTATGCTTAAAATAACTTAAATTAAATAATAGTAATTATGCTTAAAATATAATTGTAGAGAGTTTTCAAATATAGTTTACAGAATATTATAGGTGATGAATTTACTTTATTAAATTCATTTATTACTTCAAACTAAGTTTTTTTTTAAGCATACTGAGTTATAAATATCAATGATGGATTGATGAGTATAACATGAAGACAAAAATATAATTATTTGATTTTCAAGATAAGAAATTCAGCTTTTATTCAGTTACTCAATATATAACATCTTAAATTATTTTTTAAAACATACACATAATTTATATATATAGATTAATCTTCCAAACTTAAACTATTATATTATATATGAATAATGTTTTTAAATAAAAATAATTTCTGATTTAAAAAAAATAAAAACAACAAATGGTTATTTTCAAATAATGGATGTAATTTACATTATACTATCATTTAACAAGTATTAGATACGTTTTGATATATCATTATTTTCTATTTCCAGAAAACAATAAATTGTTAAACATCAATATCATCTAGGTTAAGTATACGAATAAAACAAATTCAAACATCACAAAAAAATATTTACATAAACATTATAATACAATAATTTAATCAAAAAATACAATTCAAAAAGAGAATATTCAAAAGAATAGTTATATACTTAATATTTGAAAATCAAAGATATTTTTGCTAAAATTGTACTTACCTGGCCAAGGAGATCGACCATCTTTTTACGAATCGATCGATTGTTGAGCATGTGATCGATCCGAAAATACTCTGCAGTTTAATTAAATATCTAAAACATTTATTCCAACACTCAACAGATAGTTTTGCTAAATATGATAATTAGATAGCCAAAAAAATTACAAAAAAATATTTAAATAGTAAAAATATGTTAATTGAACGTGTTAAAATTTAAAATAAATTTTAATTATGACATGCATCTTAAGATTTATAAAAATATATATATCATAACCTATATATAAATAATTTAACAACTTAAATTAGAAAAAAAATAAAAATCCCGGGCGTAGCCCGGGTTAATCCCTAGTTAGACATACAAGTTGTGTAACAACACCGTTCGTTCGCATGATTGACTTTGTAATTTGTATATTACCAACAAAAAGAAAGAACACATGCTTATCATACACTTGTCATATTTTAAATTTTTGTTTCACTATATTTTTTTTTCTTGGCGTTTGGTGAAGCAACTAACTACGTACGATTACTTCAGTAGTTGGAAAAGTAGAAAATGATTTGAATATAAAGTTTGATGTAACAAGAAATTATAATTTAAAGTCCCGTGTTTCATACTAAATATTAAGTTTTTGACAAATACTAAATATTAAAGTTATATTTAAGTTTAAAAAGAAGACATGCTTATCATACATTTATTATATTTAAAATTTAGTTTGTTATTAATTTTGTTTTGGCGTTTGGTGAACTAATTAACTACAAATGATTAGTAGTATAAAGTACGAAATTTACTAATCTTATTATTAACATGTTTTTTATACTAAATTTTAAACTGAAGTCATAGTAAAAATAAATACAACAAACTGTTGTGTGTTTATACTAAATTTTAAATTCAAGTCAAGTAAAAAAGCTTATAATAAAACAAATTGTTTTTAAAAACAGACCAAACTTTAATCAGTGTGGTGATATATTTATAATAGTAGTACTTTAATAACACAACACAACCTCGCACACATAGTTTAAGAAACCGCACTTTGGGGTTAGGCTTTTTTAATTATCCATGAAAATGTCATGTCTATACATATTATCTTTCTTGGTGTATATTCCTGGCTTGTATTGAGTGGTTTTGTGTTATGATTCTCCGCCTCTTTTTCAGACCAGCTGGTAAACAATGCATTTGGTACTTTCTTTCTTCACAATCCAAGTGTCGTTTGTATTCATCTTTCTTATCGAAATTCATATTTTCATAGACTTTTTTTCTTATAAGAAAATTGCTTTTCTCAGTTCAAACATTGTGTTAAAAGATAATTGAGTTTAGATACGATCAACGGTTATGCTCTTCTCTCCTTTAATATCTCCATAATTGTTGTAACAAATCCGTTTCATGTGTTTATTTATTTCATTTTCTCATCTCTCTTCCTCATTTCTATATTTTTTGTTTAATTAATTTTCAGTTTGAGCTTATTCAGCTCATTTCAGGTAGACTGGATATTTCCAGAGAGGTTCATCATGTTTTTTTTTTCATTTGGTTTGAGAATTCTAATTGTTTTATTTTGTTGTTTTCTCTGTTGCAGGGAGATAGCAAATGGACCACTTGATGAAGGAGGAAACAACCATGTTTTGATCAAAGCATCTTGATCTCCATCTCTTTTCTTTTCCACACAATATTATCTTAGAAAAGGAAAAATAAAATATCATGTGATTTGTGGTTGATAGTTGACAAGTGTGGCTATAAAAGAAAGTAGTTTCCTGAGAAACTTAAATATAGTTAGGAAGAAAGTAGGATTTTCTTGGGAAAAGGTTTCAGTTACAAAGAGGAGAAGTAAAAGACAAAGAGAAAGAACAACAAGTGGGTTTTAGAAAAATCAAATGGTAGCAAAAGAAAGTAGTATAAGCATGAAGTCATTAGAGAGACTGGTTTCAGATAAAGCATCAAAGCTTGGAAACTCATTTCCATGTCAAATCTGTGTTGTTGGGTTTCTCTGTGGAATCTGTCTCACTTCACTCTTCTTAGCTGCTCTCACTTCCCTTGGCACCTTTGGGCTCACTGCCTTCTCCTTCTCCTCTGTTTTTCCTCCATGCAATTCCACTTCTCAAGTTACCAGTAAGCTTCAAAAAATGTTTTGTTTTGGTTAGGTAACTACTTGTGTGTGTGTTTTCATGTAATGAATAATTATTTGTTATATGCAGATATGGGTGCACACATAGACAGAACAGCAGATGAAAATGATGATGACGATCAGGTGAAACTTTTGGTCTCTGCTTGGGACAATTTATTACTAAACAATGAAGACTACTTCAAGAAACAAGGGATAAACAAATCTGATGTCCCAAACGCTCCACATTTGGAGAATTGTAAGGAGAGGACAGGAGTTAGGGAGCGTTTGGATACACCAATAGCCAATCAGACATTTCCTTCTTGGGTATGCTTTCTTCTTCCTCTTCTTTGCCATCTTCAAGAAACTACTATGATGAATGAATGATCACGAAGGAACCTTGTTTCAGATCAATGGAGGAGATGAAGAGAATTATCCATTAACAAGGAGAGTCCAAAGAGAGATATGGTATCATCAGCATCCTCAGGACTGTGCAAACAAGAGTCTCAAGTTCCTTGTAGCTGATTGGGAAACGCTTCCTGGTTTTGGAATAGGAGCTCAGATCGCTGGAATGACTGGTCTTCTCGCAATAGCTATAAACGAAAACCGAGTTCTTGTTGCTAATTACTATAACCGAGCAGATCATGATGGTTGCAAAGGTATGTTCTAACATGTCAAAGACATCAACACCTAAGACCTGTGGGTTCGGTAGTTCGGTTCAACATAAATTTTACCGATAATCCGAAATAAAGTTCAGTTCGGTTCTGTATTCGGTTATTTTGGCTTTTAAAAATCCTACTTTGGTTAAAATTTTGGACAAGTTTGGTTAATTTCAGTTAAATTTGGTTAGTACGATTATTTCTGTTTAAAATTTGGTTATTTCGGTTAGTTTAGTTTGGGCTTTTGATGTGATTTGGTTTTATATTTTTTGTTTTCTTTTAAGAAAACCAAAATAGACGACTGCCGAATCGGACCGAAAACCACTTTTTTAGAAAAGCTACCAAATCGAACCGAACTCCAAACCGAACTAACCGAAAACTTTGCTTTGGTTGGGCGGGTTCTGTTTGGTTCAACATCTCTCAGCCCTAGTAACCCTAGGAAACCTTTTCTTGATTCATCTCCTGTTTGGTTGCAGGTTCTCGTCGGGGAAGCTGGTCTTGTTATTTTCTACTGGAAACATCTAAAGAGTGTAGAAAACGTGCGTTGGAAGTAATGAAAAAGAAAGAAGCGTGGGAGAGTGGGCTTGTTACAGGGAAACAAAACTACAGCAGCAAGGAGATTTGGTCAGGGCGCATACCAAAGCTATGGGGTCACCCTTGGAGTTATATGAAGCCTACTACAGAGATCAACGGGACTTTGATCTCAAGTCACAGGAAAATGGATAGGAGATGGTGGAGAGCACAGGCGGTGAGATACTTGATGAGGTTTCAAACTGAATATACTTGCGGTCTGATGAACGCTGCTAGACATTCCGCGTTTGGAAAAGAAGCTGCTGAGATTGTTCTCTCTACAGGAGACTGGAGAAACAAGAAGAAGGAGGTTAGGTCAGAGATTGAAGAAGAAGTGTGGTCTAATCACAAGCCGTGGGTTCCAAGGCCAATGCTGAGCGTGCATGTACGAATGGGAGACAAAGCATGCGAGATGAGAGTTGCTGCTTTAGAAGAGTATATGCATTTAGCTGATAGGATCAGAGATAGGTTTCCAGAGCTCAACAGGATTTGGCTATCTACAGAGATGAAGGAAGTTGTGGAGAGAAGTAAAGACTATGCTCACTGGAGATTCTATTACACGGAAGTGGCGAGACAGGTTGGTAATACATCCATGGCTGAGTATGAAGGCAGTCTTGGGAGAGAGATGAGCACTAACTATCCTCTTGTTAACTTCTTGATGGCATCAGAAGCTGATTTTTTCGTTGGGGCATTGGGTTCCACTTGGTGTTTTCTCATTGATGGTATGAGGAATACCGGTGGTAAGGTTATGTCCGGTTATCTCAGTGTCAATAAAGACCGGTTCTGGTAACTTCATAGGATCCATTATGTACATATTACATAACTAATACCAGCTTTAAGACTTCTCTTACAATACATTTCTTGTTTCTTCATCTGTTTGTACAAAGAGTTTTCGGTGTATAATAAAGGTTTAGTTTACAAACAATTCAAAGCAACTGCGAACCAACTGAACCTATTCTTAACTGGCTACAACATGTGAAGTAGGTCTGAGAGTTCGAATATTCAGTTTGGGTTTGTTTGGATCATTCCTTGTTTTTTTAGAGATTTGGATCCATCTAGATATTTGTAAATTTTTTGTTTGGTTTCTCTTCGGTTCCACTCGGTTTCTGTTTGGTTCGGTTTCAAATATTTTTACTTATAAATACTCTGAATTTTTTTTGTGTATAGTTCGGTTTTAGTACAGTCTTCTTTCTCTTTTTGATCAACGGCGGTTCTAGTATAATATTTTTATTCAAAATCCGTCAAAATTTAATCGAAACTGTTATATTTATTACAAAAATGTTAGTGGAGATTGCAAACAAAAATTCATTATAACAATCATAAATTAGAAAAGAATATAACACATGGAATCGATGACAAGAAAAAAAGAACACATGGAATCATCGCCTTGGATATTCATGTTTTTATGTTGAGTATAGATTGTTTTTTAGTGGGTTGGATCCATTTAGATCATTTATTTTTGGGTCCGGATCTATTAAAATCAGTTCTTTTCAGTTTAGTTTCGATTTTTGGACATAAGAATTTTAGACCAATCTAACTAGTCGTAAAGTTTCTGTTCAGTTTTGGTCAAATATTTTACTGTCGGTTTTGGTTGGATATTTTTGGATCGGTTCTAATTTGGTTTTTTGAGGCTAGGTAAGATGTGCAACCATAATGGCTGTTCCTTATATCAAAACACGTTCCTTAAAAAAAATCACAAACAATTGCATACTACAAACAATAACACAACCAACCTCTTCTCATCTAAATGTTACACCCTGTTCTTCAGGAATGTGCAATTACGCATCCGCTTCTTGATTGGAACGAGAACTCGAGGAGCCAGGTTTTGGAGCACCGTGCTTCCTGTTCTTCCTGATTCTAGCTTTCTTGGCTTTCATCCTGCGTTTCTTCTCAGCTGAATCTACCCATGTGTAATCCGACGGTATGAGGAAAGGGTCCACTTCATCGTCCCTGTACCTGTTACTCTCGCAGTCACTTGCTTGGCCTCCACCGCGAGCACCTTTCATCCATGACACCCATGACGAATTATCTGATGACTTTGCATCATGAAAAACAGGACTAGAAGGAGGCGTTGAGAATTCCTCAGATGGTTGGAGCTCTTCGAATTTAGTAAAAGTGACAAGAACACGGACTGTTGGTATAATGGGGATTGCAATCTGCACAATCAGCAGAAACATAAGATAGGCTTCAAAGGTGATTAATCAATAAAGGGGTCAAAAGAGATTCACCTTAACAGGGAATGTTCCTGTTGGTAGTTTTGTGGTGAGAAGCTCTCTGAGCCTCCTCACTGCTTTCACCTTATTGGCTAATATGTCAAGAAGAGGAAGAAGCTCGTCTGTCTTTAGAGGGAAGTCAGGTGTTAACCATAACACAGGTCTTAACCCTTTCTTGTACTCACTTTCACTCTTCTTCTTCTTGGCATTGCCTTTGTTGTCCTTTGTGGTATCATCACATCTCTGGCTTTTCCCTTTCTCTGATGCCAACTTGGATCCTTTCTTAACCTTTGTTGCTGTATTATCTTCACTACCACCATCACAACCAGGTTTTGAGCCTTTCTTATTCCAACCAAACCACCCTTTCTTCTCCTTGAGAGAACCACCATTCTCCTGGTGATGATCATTCTCTTCATCTACCTCCATCAGCAAAGCAGAATCCAACTGCTTTCTCTCCTCAGAGGTCAACACATCCTCAAACCCATCGTTCTCACCACCATTCGCCCCCACTCCATCAACAGCAAACATCTCCTCATCACTCACCGCACCCGGAACGCTTCTCGACTTCACACTCACCATCACATGCATCATGTCATACACTTTCGCTTTCCAGCTCCCAACGCTCTCGGTCCTCTCCTGCCGTCTCCAATTCGCTTGAGGAACCAACTCAGCTTGCGTCACATCAATGCCAGGCCTATACATGTTAGTCTGAGACATCTGTTTCACCTCGTTAGCAACTTCTGCTTCCGTCGGCTGGGCCCCCGCCCCTTCCAGGGCGTTGGTCACTTCTTTCTCCTTGTGAGAAAGAACAATCAACGCCCTGGGAGGCAGCGACACCTTCCCATCATCAGAACTATAACCGTCTCCCAAGAAAAGGAACGTCTGGTCTGATCTTTGGATACGGAACCCATCAAAACCTGCTAGAGTCATGTCAGCGCGGAGGTTGCACCCGCGCTTCCATATCCTGTAAGTATCCGAAGGCGCGATACGGCCAACAAAAGGAATCACTGAGCTTTCGAAATGGAAAGTGATCTCCATGTAGAAGTCACGGATCCTAGAAGCAGAAGCCGTTATCCTAGGGAGCCTCCTGCACCATTTGGCCCAAGCTAGAGGCTGGTAATGCCTTGCAATGATCATTGCAATGGCTTCCTCTCTAGTGCACACTGCTTCCTGCAACGCGCTCCAGCCGTTCTCGTTCTGCAGGCTCCAGTCTGCGCCGGCGGACATTAGAATCTCGGCGCAGACTGGGTCGCGGAGACGGACGGCCAGGTGGAGAGGGGTTTCACGGTTGGGAACGTCGCGGCGATCAATCACTGCAGTTATGGAATCAGCATTGGACTCGGCTTGTAATGACTCTGCCTCATTGGTGACTTCACCGGCTTTGGATAAGGTGGGGAGGTTTGTGATGATTCTTCTGAGAGCAGTATGGTCATGAAGGACAACAGCTAGGTGGGCAGGACTGTGTGTGTATTTAGAGTAATCTTCCATCTTTATATCAAGAGAGGTTGTTGGTACACTTTGTTGTTCTCATCTATTCTCCTTCAACTACTAACATGTAAAGTTTTGACCTTTAACCAATGAGCTCCACACTAAGCAACCTATAGACTCTGAAGAAAAGAACCCATCAGTATAATTGCAAGATTGAATTGAAAGTTTTCAACTTTAGCTGAAACAAATCTCAAAAAGTAATGCCCTACATAAGCTAGCTGTTCCAGTGTTTGATATCTTATAGCAAAAAAAAAAAAAGCTTGTGTCTTTATGAGAGATTCAAGAGAAGCAGTCATGCCTCTACTTTATTCTAATTCATTTGATTCTTGGTGAAGGTCACAAGATAAGAACCTGAGGAGAGAGAAGGGCCTGAGGAATCCGAAACTGGAGCCGCTTGAGTCCAGAGGAAGAGAATGTGAACGGTTGATAATGATCGTGCAACGACAGTTCGATCTAGCGACCGTATAAGCTTTACTCAGATCTCTCTCTCTCTGTCTGGAACTTGGTTGGTGCCATTTGGTTTATGCTTTACGGTTCTGTCATCTGTGGAGGGAGGGAGTAAGTGATTACCCTCGGATTTGGAGTTTATTTACGACTTTGCCATCTGATTTTAGCTTTACATTTACAGGGTGGCTGTTTCAGCTTTCTATGTTCCATAATAGCTTAAGCATTAAGCCCATCACTCTCTTTTAGTATAAGTGAATCTGAAAAAGGGTTAGGATTGTAATTGCTGACTAAATGCATTCAGTTACAACATATCTCAAGAGACAAAAGATAGGTTGTACGGTTTTGGACCGGTTCTCTAGAGAATTAGGACAAAGATCCTTGTGGTTCCCTTCATTGTCTTGTGAAATAAAATCATACTCTTAACCAAATATGAGCACATGTGATAACACTATAAAACAACTAAAACCTGTAACTGACTTTCTTGGATTCCTCTCAAGACAGAACCAACCAACCAACAAAGAACAAAAAAAAAACATTGCATTATTGGTTGGTTTCCACATTGTCTCAACAACTGGAAAATGATGAAAATTAACACATCTACAAAGTATAGACAAAATCCATAACATAGAAACATCAGCACAGTGAAGATGTAAAACAAACCCCATGAGCTAGAGGATTATTAATAAATAGAGAACTATTGTATAGTTTAGATAGAAATTATAGAAAATCAAAACTATCGTTTCAAGTTTCAACATAGAGGATTTCCAAAGATACTTCCCATTGTTGAGGAGGCAATGACTTTGTATCTTCTGTTCTGCATGATTTAACCAATCAACATTTGCACAACCTTTAACTTCAAGAGAGAGAGAGAAGAACCCAAGGAAGCTTTACCTTTTATGAACTCAGAAGGGAGACTCCAGGGACTCATCCCAAGCCTCAGCACTTCCATTGGATGCATCTTCAACATCTTCTTCCATTGAAAGCCGTATGTACTCTCTATGTGCAAAACGGTCCCACTCTGTCAACGTTGGGTTCTCCCGCTCCTGTTTCCATTTCACCATTTTTTTAACAATGTTATAACAGAACCAAGGAAGTATCAAAGGTTATATATCAGACAAGATTAGTACCTGACGGATGAGGAATGGATCCCGTGTTTCAAACGCCATAAACTTGTTAAGATTAAACAGGATGTTGAAGACGTTTCCAGAGAGCTTGGAGCCCTTCAGGTCATGGAGCGTTACATAGCTCTCGTTCTGTGGAATGAAAACAAGAAACATTCAAGCATAAGAATATAATAAACCACACTATCATCATCATCAAAAGACATATTTTTTGAACCTCTGGTCCGATCATATCAATCATCTGACATAAGATATCCTCAAAAAGAACAGCCTCTTGCGCCATACACTCCATTCGACGCAACTGCTCCTCATAAAAGAACTGCATCTCATTTCGCGTAATGATCCCATTCCCATCCAAGTCTATGCACTTAAACCTGATACAGTCTATATGTCAGATTAAAAAGAAAACACTCAAAACGCTATCTGTTATAGCACATTACGCCACAGCTTACCAGTATTCAAGGCTAGGCTCTGAAGATTTATCTTCTTCAGCAAGTATGAAATACACAAAATCCTCATACCCCATTTTCCCTTCGACTTTGCTAGTAAACTTCCTTCCAACCTGAGTATAAACCAATTTTATTATCCACTAAGAGAACTGTTGAAAGGGAAGCAAGGATCAAGCTCTTTTAGACTAAACCTGGGAGAATATTCTGTCGACAATCCGGAAAGTAAGAGCATGGTTTCCATATCTCATAAGGTTTTCTTTGTCAATCAGGAAATCGTGATCCGTATCCAGCTCCCAGAACTTGCAGTATATGACATAGAAATGCTCATATGAGAAGTACCTAGTTGCCAAAGTTAATAGAAAAAGTGTTTAAATGTCAAAATGAAGTGAAACAAAACCATATATACAACAATAGCACAAACTCTGTTTTTCTCAGTACCTCAATACTTTGTTGATATCTTCTTCTTGGTCAGCATGAATCATTGCATCAATTAAGTTTCCTCTCCTGAGCTCCCTAAAAGTAAGTCGACCATTTCCAGATCTATTTATGTAGTAGAATATTCTGTAGGTGACAGTTTCAGCTGGCCCAGAAAAATATATAAAAAATGAGATAAAATAGAATAGTGGCTAAAGTGTATACTAAGTTGAGAGCTAACCATATCTTTCTTGGAACTCAGGTGTGGTTTGCAGGAACTCTAGCCCAGGATGTGTCGCCAACAGTTCTTTAAGTAGTGGTTTGAAA
Source organism: Brassica rapa (assembly GCF_000309985.2). NCBI lineage: Eukaryota > Viridiplantae > Streptophyta > Magnoliopsida > Brassicales > Brassicaceae > Brassica > Brassica rapa. The sequence goes on along the minus strand of NC_024803.2, from coordinate 2,833,010 downwards.
TCATCCTGCCCGGAAAAAGAAATACAAAAGTTAAGAACTGAAAATGCAAACGTATGAGCATTGGCAAATTAACTCACTAATATGCCATTAAAAATTAAAATTACCTTGACAATGAAATTATGATTTTGCTGCTTTAGTATCTTAAAGATTTGTGTAGTTGTGTCCATTATCAACATGTTCCCGTTAACCCAATAATCAATAAATGCTTCTCTGCAATAATCAAACATTTAAAACACAGTTATAATCGGTTGTTTCAATATCATGATCATCAAACTCATGAGCCAGGAGGCTTAAAGTGAAACCATAGAAGCACATACCTAGTAACAAAACCAGTGTTGTTGACATCGATCTTCTTGAAAAGTGAAGTGGAGAAGAAAGATGGGAGCTTGCAGATTTCTCTGGTGACTAACTTGAACTCTGAGTATGACAAATAAAAGTATTTAGAGTATAGAAGGCAGGCCTGTGTAAATGTTACCTTTCAATATTATCAATGTTTAGATGCTTTATATGGAATTATTGATTAGGCGGACGCCTAAACCGATCTTTTGAGCTACTAAATCTGTTTTAAATCATTCTAAAAAATCATTTTGTTTAGGTTCGATTTGCCAATTAGGCGGATGCTTAGACCAATTTCTAGAACACTTAATATTATTATGATGACATAAGAGTTTACCTTGTATTTGCAATCCATCAATGTGACCATAGAAAAAATGGTTGATTCTAAACATACATTGCTCTTTCATCTCACTTGGTGGTGGGCGACCATTTTGAAAATAAAACTGCATTCACGTTTCTTACTTGCATTAGTTTACATAAAGCACAAGAATTGACTAATCAAATTCTTTTTTTTGAAGTGTCAAAAAAAAAAAACCTGAGGCATAGGCTCTTTAGCAGGCTCTAAGGTTGTTGGTTTCAGCGAAGAGCCTAAGTTAGAAGGACCAGCTCTCTGCCTCGTCATACGAGGTGAGCCACAGCTCCTCGGCGAAAGCGGAGGAGCAGCACTTCCCGCAGGAAACATTGATGGTATAGAATTGCTGGCGGCAGAACTCGAACCAGATGCAACATTCAAAGTAGATCCAGCTAAGGCATCATGAAGCAATGTTGCAATCTAGAGCAGAAAAAAAACACAAAAAGTTTGAGACTTTTAGATTCAATTGAATGAAAAGAATCGAACTTTACATTAACAAAGGCAGTTGAGGCAGAACAGAGTTGAGAGAGAGACAAGAAGTGGAAATGTCTGTCTGTACCTGTTGATGAGCTTGGGGAAGGGAGAGCCACTGGTCGAAGAGGCTTTGTGTGAATCCGGGTTTTGAGGTTAGGACAAAGGAAGACATCTCTTGTAGCTGAAGCAAATCGGCATCAACGCGAGACATGTCTATCGCATCAACCATACTCATTTTTGATTAGTCTCAATCGAATTAACACACTACGAAAATAAGAAAGAAAATAAAACTGAATCGAGGGAGCTGCAGATCTTCTCAAGTGATCGGGAATGCAACAGAAAAGGTAAACTGAATCGTTCGTTGTTCGCTGTGTGGAAAGAGAGAGATCCCAAAAATAGAAATAAAATAATGTTTCGTTGACTTTTAAAATAAAATAAAAATCAGACAAGATGGGATGATCTATTCATTCGGTTTGATGTTAGATCTTTTCCGGTTTTTTGTTTAGTGTAGTTAGGGCTGAGATTTTTTAACCGAACCGAAGTAAACTAAAATTTCGGTTAGTTTGGTGAGAAGTTCGGTTCGATTCGGCAGGTGTACAAAAAAAATTTGGTTTCTAGTTCTGTTCGATAATCGGTTAATTCTGTTTTTCAAAATAAAATGAAAACCAAATTTCGAACTGAACTAACCAAATTGACAAAATTTTGAATCGAATTAGCCAAAATAACCCGCCGACTTTGAAATATAATTAAAACAAAAAAAATTGGTTAGTTTTGGTAAAAAAAGTTTAAAACCAAACTATCAGTATACCATAACCAAACCAAACAAAACTTTTTTTACGATTCAATTTGGCAAGATTTTAGTCGAACAGAGCTTCCTAAAAACAAAATTACACGAACTACCCATACCAGCATGCCTAAAGGTAGTAGATATCATCTTAGTTCATTATGTTACGAATGCAAGCAAATATCAAGAGGCATGGGCAAGGAGCAGATATCTGCAAAATTTGCAGTATCCATGATCCATTCTGTCCTAGACAAATTTCTATGTTTGTGATTTGTTTTGATCCAGAAAATTTTGGATATCCGCAATATTCACGGATTATTTGATTTGCCAATTATATTAAAAATTAAAATAAATAAAAACAATATATAAAATTAAAATAAAATAAAATATTTTTAAAATATTAGTTTAAAACAAAATTAATAATATCATACCAACAAACTAACAACTTTTAACAAATATTAAAGCTGAATTCAATATTAACAGGTCTAATAAAAAAACTCATATGTTAACATTTGACTTAATAAAAAAATTAAATTGGATATGCAATAACCAAAAAAAATTTTTTTTTAACACAACTTAAAATTAACCAAATTATATCTAGAAATATACGGATCTAATCGGATATTCGGTTTTCAAAAAATAATATTTGTGATTTGCTTCATTTTTTACGAGTATCACATTTTGATGTTTACTTTATTTGAAGCTTTACGAATATCTGAAATTTTCAGATCGGATCGAAATGAATAACAGATCAAATAAAAATTTAACGGATAATTTGTCCAGTCCTAAATATCAAAATCGTATGAATAACGGAACAAAAACTTTGCTTTTTATTCTCATATTGTTATTAGTTCAAACCTTCATGAATAACAAATCATTTTGTACAACAACAATACTTGGAAGTTGGGGGGATTCCAAAACCAATACAAGAACCATCTTTGTATGCCTTATTCAAACAAATGGTTTTGCACTCTTTGTCGCCAAGTTTGTCACTGCAAGGATTGAAGCAAAGTGTACTCGAGGGTTCGTCCTGTGCAAATGTGCCTATTTGAAAGAGAAAAAAAAAAATTCCTTGATAAAGTCGTATGTTAACACAACAAACACAATTATTTATGATATATTTCATACACATTGTTTTATACAATCAAATATTCAGAAAGCTTTTATGAAAACACAAGGATTTGTATCATAGTAAAAAAAATATTCACAATAATGTAAAAAAATTGCAAATATGTATAAATACCGGTGGCGATTTCAATTGTTTGGCAATGAATAGAAGAAACCACCAGGAGAACGGTGAGGGTGAATGCAATCGACATTGTTGAGAAATTCATCTTCATATAATATAATTAGATTTCTAACACGGCTATCTAATTCGTATTATGTTTTTTTTTCTTTTCTGCTTATTGATTCGAAAGACTGTAAATGTATTAGTCTATTTATAAATGCACCAAATTGTTTTTGGTCATCAATCATGTTTATAACCATTAATTATGTATATACTCGTACAATATATATAAGGTATGGTCACTTGACCATATATTTTCAGATGACCCCAAAGTTTTGTGATATAATTATTGGTTCCGAATCTAAATTTAAAATGTTTTCCTTTTAGAGCATTGACAAACAAGTCAGGTTACTGATTTGGTGAGAAGCACGTTACTGCTATGTTTTAGTCATAGAAAGTTTTTTAAAAACCTAAATTAATATTGTGGAATTAGATATATCAAATTTACTTCGTATGTACAAGTCTAATTTTGTTATTGTTTTTCTGAATAACTGCCATTGAGATGTGGCTCCACAATTGATCAAAACAGCGTACATCTTTTTTTTTTTTTGGTCAACTAAACAGGGTACATCAACTATACAATGGTAGCTGGTTTCTCCCATTCTCAGCTTTTAACTTATGGATCAAAACATGATAGAGCTTGTAAGGATGATGGGTGACTATGAAATAGAGCCAAACCTCAGTTATCTCACAACACCTTTCGATTTCGACCAAGCAAATCCTATGTTACGCTTCAAATAGCTTTCCTCTCGCTGGTTCCATTTACTTTTGCTGATTTGTATAGTAGTACTCTTTCGTCTCTATTTTTTTGGGCTATCAGCCAATATTGTACATCATCTTAACTTTTTCTACTATTTCGTTTTACATCAATTTTATACCTTTAAATAGACATTTGTTTCCGTTCTTCCGTAATATCTATAGAATCCAACGTGTCAGTGATCTGATTTCTTCTAGGACATCGATTTGTTTTGACATTTCTGTAAGTGAAACATATTCTCGTATATAGAACCATAGAAACCTATAGCGGGTAACTGAACATGCTGAAGTGCCCACACTTGTTGAGACATAGAACATTGAAAGTGTTTTCTTGACCTTCCGTTTTTTTTTTGTGTAAACAGAGTTAAATGATTGGAACTTTACGATGTGTGTGTTTCAGGTTCTTGTGTGCTTCTAGTGAATGTATTTATCCAGAGTTCAAGCAGCTGGAAACTACCAATATGAGCATGAAGAAATCAGATGTCTTGGCCTTCAGGGTTCAAGTGTTTTTGATTTGAGTAGCCTCTTATACTATTGATCTTATAGTGGTCCTTTCACAATATTTTCACCATCATCATCTTGATGTTGTGGTATCATTTCTTCACATTACTATCAATAAACAATAGGCAACTGGAGATTGTTAAATATTAAGAATCCTACACTGCTTAAGAATAAGAGTTAACTATAGAAGTCACATGTCACTCTCCTTTTCAAACTAGTTTTTGTGGTACTTTCTTTCTGGAAGGTTTATTCGGTTTGGTTATGTGTCTTATTATGACTATACCTTCAATATATACATGTAAAGAGATTCCAAAAGTAACCAACACTTAGCTGCTGAAATCATCATGTATCATCCATATTCAGCAATAATTTCAATAAGACCAAATAGCAGAGACAACTGGTATGCGACTGAAATTCTCAGATATACAATAATTTAACTCAAAACATTATGTGAATCTAGAGAGTGGTAGCAGAATATACCGGTGTGGATTCGAGCAACTCCGCGAATCTCCCGAGTATATCTTTTAAAGCATCCATAAACTCCTCTTCTGTGGATGCGTCAGAGGTTTCTTTATCTCTCTTATTCAACTGAGATTGTATTGTCTCGTAGAGAAGAGCTACTGATTCGTTCTCTGATGATAACGGAGGCAATCCCAACTCTTTTCCGTTCTCTATCATCAAGTTCTTTATAAGATCTGCTCGTCCTTGGTTGTCTTTCACCATTTTTTCTACGAGACACTTGAGTGTCTTCTCGTCTGCCAGAATCTGAGAAAATAGTATGATAGAGCTGGTCAAAGATCCATGCTATGTTATAAGCAAAAGAGAGTCTGGTGTGGGGCTAACCTTACGAAGCTTTGACCCATTGAAGATCTCGACGTTCTGGACGATGGTGATTGGTTTCTCATGAAGGACGTCTGCTATTTCTTGTAGAATTGGTTGTAGTAGTTCTGCAAACTGTGCTTGTCCTAGCTCTTCGTCGCCATCAGCATCGTGCTTCTTAATGATGTTATCTAAGATGGGAAAGTCTGTTCCAAACAAACTTTACTGAGTTAAAACACCAGAATGGGAATGAATGAAACGATTCAAAGGGCAAAGGAATTGCTGGAGAATGGAGAATCAAAAATACATCATGACATACTATATGAGAGTTGACTTTGATCACGTGAGATGGAGGAAACTACGGAATAAATAAATACATGAAAACTAAAATTTTGTAAATCATTTACGAGGTTGATTTTGCATTAGACTAAAACACCAATAGTCACTGCTATAAACTGGTTTCAAAAGGCTGCTCACATAATAAAATCCATGAACTTGCTCAAGATGGTAATTGTAAAAGGCAAAAGAAAGAAGAAACCTGAGAGTGGAGGGACACCCATCTCAGCACCCATGAGGGAAAGAGCTTTTCGAATCTGGCTCTTGGGAAGCTTTCCTTTATCTTCTTCATCCAAATCAGTGAAGAGATTCTCTGCCAACATTGCAAAATCATCCTCATCCTCCAAAATCAGCTTCAACGTACTCCCATCCAGAATTGAAACCACAACTGGAGTATCTGTAAGAAAAAAAATCAACTCTACAATCAAAATTGAGATCACAACTAGAACATCTATAATAAAAAAATATCACTCTACAATCAGAACTGAGACCGAGCATTTGATTCAATCAATCTATAAACAAAACCTATTCTCTTTTTTTCTGAATTATTTTTTTTTAAATGACTAGGAGGTTCTGTGTTCGTAGACGCGTACATCCTCTAGGGCGAGATCCAAATCATCTTAAATTCACTCTCCTTTGGAGAAGAGAGTTCTTTCTTCCAATGGAACTTGAACCTATGACCCCTTAGACACCTACTAAATAATATAATATTCTAACCACTAGGCCGACTCCTCATTGGTAACAAAGCCTATTCTCATTCTTACAACAACAAACTTAGGCTAAAACCAACCGAGGACGGCCAGTGATCTTGAGGGAGCTTCGGTCCCAATACAGTTCGAATCCCGCTGGCCACTAGGGGCAAAATTTAACATCCGGGCTTCCCAAAAACTGAGGTGTACTCTGTAGGCTAAAACCAAGCGAGGACGGCCCAGTAGTCTTGAGGGAGCTTCGGCCCCAATACAGTTCGAATCCCGCTGGCCACTGGGGGCAAAATTTAACATCCGGGCTTCCCGAAAACCGAGGTGTACTCCGTAGGCTAAAACCAAGCGAGGACGGCCCAGTGGTCTTGAGAGAGCTTCGGCCCCAATACAGTTCGAACCCCGCTGGCCACTAAGGGTAAAATTTAACATCCGGGCTTCCCGAAAACCGAGGTGTACTCCGTAGGCTAAAACCAAGCGAGGACGGCCCAGTGGTCTTGAGGGAGATTCGGCCCCAATACAGTTCGAATTCCGCTGGTTACTGGGGGCAAAATTTAACATCCGGGCTTCCCGGCAACCGAGGTGTACTCCGTAGGCTGCCACGGACACTCGCCGCTAGTCTTGATCCATCTCAGTGGGGGACAGGATACACCGGGTTACTCAAAAAAAAAAAAACGTAGGCTAAACTCTATGATCAACATCAATCAACGCACACAAGATCTATTCCTGCTTAAATCTATTTGATCAGATACGATTAGTGGAGTGAATACGATCGCTAAAACACAATAACGTGAAGGGGGAAGGGATGATCCGGTTACCTGTAAGAGCATCCGCAACGGCGGAGACGAACACTCCGAGTTTCTCACTCGCTTGTTCTCTATTTAACTCCGCACGTCGGAAGCTGACGTCATCTCCCGCGGATACTCGGGAGATCGCAGCTTCTTTGATGTGCGGCGGCAGTGAGAGCCCCGAGAGAGATTCAGAGACCTTGGATTCGGAGATTTCGAGAAGCTGAGCTCCGGTGACGCCGTGCTCGAGCTCCGGAAGGTTGAGATCGATGGATCTGAGTAGCGCACCGTCGAAGATCGTCAATCCCGCGTTCGACATTTTGCTCAGAGAGAGAGAGAGAGAGAGAGAGAGAGAGATTACCTGTGACTTTGAGAGGTTGGGCGACGGTGAAAGACCGTTTTTAAAAACTTTTTTTTTTAATTTAGTCAACGGAAACGCTGACTCGCTGTCCTTAACTTTACAGATAAGGGCCGATATTACGGAAATATTACGTTATTACCATTATGGGCCTGCTATAATGGGCTGCTACCATACCACACAGCTCATATGTTAAACTAGATCTTAACCCGTGCCTCCGCACGGGTATTTGTTTTTAATTTTTATAAACATTTAAAAGTTAAATACATATATTATTGTACTAATTAAATTAGAAGATGCTAAATAATTAAATATAACTGAGTTAATTTTATTATTCTGAAAATTTTAAACGATTTTGATTAATTTAATTTTTAATAAACCAATAAATTAATCTGATCATTGAATCTATTTTATAGTTTTTTTATAGATTGCAAAATTGTTTTATTGATTTTTTGAATAAATGAATGATTGCATATCTTTTAAATTTATTAGATAGCTAAATATTAGGCAGCTAAATATTAGGCAATTTTATAACAATTTTTACTTAAATTGCTATTTATAAGGTCAGTGGCATTGGATGGTAATTATTGAGAAAAACTTAGGGTTAAGATTTATTTGTACTTCAGTTTTAATAGTTTAGATACGGAGATCATTTTTCTCAGCAACATATTTTAGTATTTTAAAATTATTGACCTAAATCTCACAAATATTGCAATTAAAAAAAACTGTTATTTTCTTTTTTCATTTTCTTTTAGTTTTTACAATTTTTCATTTTTTTATTAATGAAAACTTCCCTTAAAAATTCACCAGTGATGCTCTAAATTCTCAATATTCTTCATGTAAACAAAATAAAACATTGTGTCTTTTTCTAATTTAAAATTTTATATTTTCTCTTAAAAAGGAGTTTTTGAGTTTTAATCTGATGTCATATTTTCTAGCATTATCAGAAGAAGAAGAAGAAAAATTATAATTGGTATGTTTAATAAAACTAGACTTCTTTTTTTTTTATTCTAATTTATTTTAGATGAGAATCTGAATATCTGGATAATAAAATGAAGAAGAAAAAAAAACAGATAGCATTAGAACCAGAAGAAAAAAAAAAGAAAAAACTAGAGCAGTAATGGCGACATCTGTTGCGACTCTATCTTCTCCTCCACCAGTTTCTTTACCTCTCTCATCATCTCGCTCTTCCCTATTCTCCAACTGCTTCACAGTAACGACCCGACCAAAGACTCGGTCTTTGGTAGCCATTCGACCGGAGCAGAGGAGAAAGGCACTCACTTGCAATGCCCTGTTTGGTCTCGGTGTCCCTGAGCTTGCCGTGATTGCTGGCGTCGCTGCGTTGCTTTTCGGACCCAAGAAGCTTCCTGAGATCGGTAAAAGTATTGGCAAAACTGTCAAAAGCTTTCAACAGGTTTGGTCATTCGATAAACTGATCGAATTTTGTGTTTCAAGTTCTTTAGTTAATTGTTATGGGTTCTGTCTGAACTGATGTCAACACTTGGAAAAAATTGGAACTTGAATAGAAAATTGCTGGTTATTGTTATGGCTCTTAGTTCTTGGCTTCTGCTTGTATGTTTTGTGTTCCTTTTAGCTTTTGTCTTGGATTGATGAAGAACTTGTGGTGTTTTTGTTTGTTTGTAATGATGCAGGCTGCAAAAGAGTTTGAGTCTGAGCTTAAGACGGAGCCTGAAGAAACTGTTGCTGACTCATCTACCGTAGCTATGAGCAACAAGGCAGAGGAGAAAACTGAGGTTTCGTCAAGCTCCAAGGAGAATGTATGAAGAATGATGAATGAGACTTTAGGCTTTGGTTTGTTTTTTTCATGTAGCTACAAGGGTTTGTGAAATGAGTTTAGATCAAATACTCTTTGTTGAAGGAAGAAGAGTAGTCTTCCTGTAAGAATTGGCTCCATGGTGGTGTTTGAATCTGTAAAGCTCTTCTTCTCAAGAAGGCAGAATAACTTGCAAAAGAGTACAGAGAACTCTCAGTAAACCAACATGCTAGAACTGAGACAAAAAACAAAAACTCAGGACACTCTAAGATCCTGTTCTGGATATTACAATTCCAATCTGTAGAACAAGAGTAATTTTGTCTAACATGATTTATTCACTGAGGTAGCTTTTATCCTCTCTAACCCACCACTACGTCTTGGCTGCACCATTTTCACCGCCTTACTCAGCTTCTTTGCCGTCTTCCTCTCTTTTTCTAAGCGATCTCTACTTTGTCTTCGCCATCAGCATCATCATCTTCACTCTCTTGCTGTCTTTTGGAAGCTCATCATTACTCTCTTGTTTGAGAGACCTCTTTTTCTTTGAGACTCATTTGGTTAAATCCTATTTTAATATTAACATTTTTGTTTGAGAACCTCAATGGATCTTTCACCAATGCAGTGATGCTCTTAAGGTTATATTTTTTTACCGTAACCATCAAATCCATAACCAAATATTAGAAGTTCATATGCATACATTACATGAATAAGAAAGGGCTTCCTATCTTCATCTTGTTCCCTCTGCACAAGTATGTAGAGAGAGCCATTACGTACTCACTCTATGTTTCATTCTATTTTTTTTATCTCTTTTGTTCTTCTCTCCTCAGAATGATCCTACTTGGTAGGATTCTATATCTGTCCTATCTCACCAACAAAAATAAAAGAAAACAAGTGTTTCAAGTTGAAACTTAAGAGTCACAGCGTATACACACTCATTAATGAGACTGCATCACAGAACATGCAACAGCTTGTGCCCAATATCTTAATCTTTGTTTCACTTGTTGAGGATTGTCCCTTGCACAACTCTTCACAATGATTGCTCTATATATGTATATTTCTATTGACCATAGGAATATAAATCAACATTTAAAAGTAGGTAATGGAATAGCTCTTTTACCTGAATCGGTTTTTGGGCTACAATGTATGCTGCTTGAGGAAGCATAAGAAGAAGACAATGAGCGCCATCACTGCTACGCCTGCTACTAGGTGAAAGGAGAGGGGAAAACTGCCTATTCATTTATACAACACTTATGAAGTATTTTTTAAAAAAATTCTAAAATAGTCTTGAATCACAACAAAGATTTGAGATTTTTTTTTAATAAAATGATTTAATGCCATGGTAAATGGTATAAATGAAAGAAAATATTTGAAAATAATAGATTTATTTTCTTCATTTCTTATTAAAATTAACAAAAAATGTTTAGGGATTTTTTTTTTGTATTTTATTAATGTATTTGCCGTTCAAAAAAAATACCATTTATTTGAGTGGAATGGAATAGTTATTCCATCAATTATACACAAATAAAAACAAAATACAAAAAAAAATTCCTAAACATTTTTGATAATTTTAATAAGAAATGAAGAAAATAGATATATTCTTTTTATGTACTTCATTCATCTTATCACATCCACTTTTATTTTATTTCACTAATTTTATTTTATGCTTACCATTTTTATAGTTTTGTAAATAATAATACTTATGAAATCCTCAAAAGTAGATTGTGAGAAATGCAAAGCATTTACTTGGAACTTGGAAGCGAGATGATCCGTTTTAATCTCGTACTAAGTCAACGAACAAACCGGCGACGAACACTCTTTAGCTCTCCTACAACCGCTTCGAAGCGCTATTTACAATGCTTGCACGTACCAAGAAAAAAGAAAGTTTAGTTAAATCAAAAAGATCGTGATCCCAATTAAGATAAAATGGCGATGGAAATAGCAACTCCGATTCATGCACCGGTTACATCTCCGGCCAGCAACCTCATCATATCAGCTACAACGGCAGTGGAAACTCAGAAGAAGAACAGGATTCAAGTTTCCAACACCAAGAAACCCTTATTCTTCTACGTTAACCTCGCCAAGGTAGTGCAAAAATATCCATTAATTTATCACAACAATGGTTTCTTGGTGTCCAAGCAACCATATTTTATATATGAATCTCGTGAGTGTAAAAACTGATCTTTTTTTTTTCATGTGTATCTGATGCAGAGGTACATTCAACAGCACAACGAGGTTGAGCTTTCTGCACTTGGTATGGGTAGGTTTCAACATGGCCGGATTTAAATTTATATATATATATGCATTTTTAAGTCGATCTTAACAAAACTCTTTTTCGACAATTGTATAATAGTTTTTTTGAAATTTAGAGGTCAAGGCTAATGTGTCATATAGTTTTGCGCAGAACCGACATTGGGTTTCAGTTACAATCATTCAATCTTTAGTCTCCCTTTGTTTATGTGTGTGTTTAAAATACTTTTTGATTATTTGCAGCGATCACAACAGTGGTTACTATCTCAGAAATTTTGAAGAACAATGGACTTGCAACCGAGAAGAGTAATTAAGATTTCTCTTATTTTTCATTAACATTGTTTCATCCTTCTTTTTTTGTTTCTTGAAATTTTCATTTGTGTGAAACAAACAAATAGGAGTTCTGACATCGACAGTGGGAATGAAAGACGAGAACAAAGGGAAGATAGTTCAGAAGACAAAGGCCAGTTTTTCTTTCTTTCTCCAATTGCTAAGCTAAGATTTTAAGTATGTATTGTCGGTTTCATTTTTTTGCTTCTGACATATACGTACAGATTGAGATTGTGTTGGCGAAATCAGACAAATTTGATTCTCTGATGACTCCAGCGCCGGAGGAGGAGGCGGTGGCGAATATGGGAGAGAAACCAATAGAAACTGAAGCTCGTGAAGGCAAGAAGGAGTGACCACCTAAACAAATTTCGAGGATTAGTATCATTTTCTTTATAACTATAACAAGCAAACTGTTTGTGCGACGACACATAAAAAAGAATGCTTTCTTATTAACTCAAAAGTGAAATTTTATGGAAAGATAATGAAATGTTATGTTGATCATATTTCATATACTTATATGCGAAGTAAATTTGGCCTTAGTTGATAGGTGAATATTGTTGTACTTGTACTTCCTAAATATTCAGTCTTTTTTTAGTTCATAGTTTAGTTCTAATTAAATATTTTATCTTTTTCTTATTTAGTTCATATTTTTCTTCAAAAAAGTCTACACGAGTTACATTTGTCGAACAATGTAAAAATTTGAAATTTTATAACAAATGAATATAATTTTAAATCTTATGAACTAAATATTGTTGTTAGTAATAAAAAAAATTAAGAAACAAATATATTAAGAATTAATGGAAAATGAGAAAAGATATTGGAGTAAACTACATATTTATTTGGGAAATTTGCCAATATGGAACTAAATCTCTAAAGTATTGTCCTCTTAGAACTAAATTCTCTAACCTTGTCCGTATATAATTAATTCTTGTCCCCTTAGAACTAATACTGTGTGAATCTACTGTTTTGTCCTTTTCTTTATAAAATAGTTAATAAAATTTTAAAAACTTTATGAATTAAAAAGGAAATACTTAATTAAATAAAAATAGGGTTATTTTTTCCCAACTCTCGGTCCCGTTCTCTCCGACTCTCTTTCCCAATCGAGAGACGATTTCTTTCTCGCCGGCGACACCTTCCGCCTCTGAGATTCTTGGTTCGTCGGAGAGCTTCAACGAGGAGTCACATCGCTTCTCCCTCCTCCTTCTTGCGTATTTCCTCTGTTAGTGCCACCGGTTAGATTGTCGTTCTTATCTCCGCCGCCACCGACGATCGAAGCTGCTCAAGCTCGGGAGTAGCTTCTCCTCCCCGATTAAGGACGATTAGTTGTTTTCTTTTGCTCTTCCTTCATCTCGGTTCTGACAATTTGAAGGTTAGGCTTTGAAATCCCCTTTACGATTTTGCTTTTTTTTGTTTGTTCCTTATGTTTATTTGCATGTACTACAAATTGTACTAGATAGAGAGTTAGTTTAAAACACAAATCGAAACAAGTTTATGGTTTTCAGATGCGGAATGTGGTTGAGTGGGGTGTGAGATTGACTTGTTGTTGAGGTGATTTTGAGTTCTAGTTTGTTTGGTATCGGCTTTATTAAGGTTTAGAATTCATAATAGACTTGAAAAAGCTAATGACTTTGACATGCTTTAGGCATCGATTTTACATACTTGTTTTGGGATCGAGTTTGTTATTTGAATTGAATTTGTCGATAGTGTGTAGTCTTTTGTTATTCATTTGGTGGGTAGCAATGACTCTGTTTTATTTTAGAGGAAAACACATTTGCTAGTTCATTATATTTTGTTTCAATTTGTGTTTCTAAGTACTTTTGAATTGTAAAAAACTAGTTAAATGTGAGATGGTTATATTTGGTTCGCTGTTAACTTATGGAATTCATGTTTTTTAGGAATGGCTCACCAGTTTCCTAAACGCATTCTTCAAGAAGGTGCTGAGACGCAGATGGATAAGATTAACAACACATGTAGAAGGACGCTTCTGAAGGCGGTAAAGGTGGCTCTGAAAGATGAGTATGAGGAAGTTTTGAAAGACCCTGTCTTCGGGCCTCTTCTGGCGATCATAGAGAACAACCTCATCTACTCAGGGAAGATTATTCACAGCTTCATGTGCAAGCAGCTCAGGGTTTCCAAGCTTCACGAGCTGTGGTTTATTTTTGCGAAGAGGCCTCTTAGGTTTTCTATGCAAGAATTTTATGCTGTGACTGGATTGAAGTACAAAGAGGAACCCGACGTAGACTTCATTAACTGGAAGAATGATAAGGGGTTCTGGGCTAATGCGCTGAAGACCAATGCGAAGATCAACTTATATACTATAAGGGATGAGCTCCTTAAGGTGTGTAACGAGTGGTCGTATGTGGACAGAGTGAGGTTAGTGTATCTGTCCATTATACAATCATTCCTCATGGCTAAGGATTGGAAAGTGTATATCCCTCAAGAATACATCCGCTTGGTGATGGATTTTGAGAAATTGAGGATGTATCCTTGGGGTCTTCGCGCTTATGATGAGCTGATTGCATCAATACTCAGAGCAAGAGAAGATGTGCATACGAAGAACAGCTACGTATTGGATGGATTCTCATATGCGTTTCAGATATGGATTATGGAGGCAATTCCAGACATTGGTTCTACGGTGGGTAAAAAAATAAAAAAAACGTGAAGAAAATGAGATGTAGGAATTGGAAAGGTAGTGGTAAAGTATCCTACCAAGATATCACCAGCCTAGAGTCCCACTTTGATAAGGTAACTGATATTTCTTCTTTAAATATTGAGTTCAATAAATGTTCAATGTAAGCTTAGTGTTTTGTTTGTTCTTGCAGGGAGAGCTGTTCACATTTATATCATCTACTGGTGATTTCGATGTGATTGCTGATACTGAGTTCCTTAGGGAAGATGAAAAGAAGGACGAAAGAGTTGGTCGTATTGTTGAATTGATCAATGCGAAACAAGACTGGACGCATTTCGATTGGGAAGTTGAGTCTTTGCCTGCACACATGGACCTTTCTGATTCAGAACAAGATGAACCGGCTGATGTTGCAGAAGAACCGTCAGCTGTTGCAGAGGAACCGACTGTAGTTGCAGGAGAACCGGCTGTTACTGCGAAAAGAGGCAAGCGCAAGCTAATTGATCCTGGTGCCGAGTCTCGAAAGAAACAACTGCTTTGTCAACGTGCGGCTGAACACAACAGTGGGGTCTCTAGTGAAATGAAGACCTTCATTGAAGGTTTGTTCACCGCTTCTTTCAACTCTTTTAAGGAAGTGGTGCAGAAGGACATACATGAGCGTTTTGACAACGTTGCCAATGAGGTGGCTCAACTCAAGGAACAAGTCTCTCAGCTTAAGGGTCTATCGGAAACATTGGGAAAAGGCAACACATCTGAGATTCTCTCTCCTTCAGCAACAATTAGAAAAGACCAAGGACCATCATCTCATAGTACGGGTCCTCCCGCAGCAAAGGGAAAAGGCAAGGCATCTGCAAATGTGGATCCTCCTCCGGTTCGTCGTAGCCCTCGGCCAGTAAGAGAGGTAACCAAAAAATGAAGCTCTGTGTATTTTGCTATGTCGACTCTTTTGATGTAATGTCTTTGTATTGTAATATGTAATATATCGGCTTGTATGAACTAATGATGATGACTTGTGGGATTGACTATTTTGTAATGTACTTTTCTATATTTTGCTATGGACTGTCTTTTTAGTATTAATGTTATGTTTGTTTTTTATTAACAGGATGTTCAAACTGATGAAAATGAAATGATGGATTTTTTGAAGAATTTGACCAAATCAGCGAAATGTGTAGATAAGGGGACCCAAGACTCTTTACAAGAAGCCATGGGAAACCTTTCTCAAGCATCTCATGTTAAAGGTTTTGATCCTTCACAACATCTGGATGGTGATGAACCAGCTGACTTTGCCACTCCACTGTCTTCGTTTAAGCCTGCGGATTGGAGACCACCTACTCTGAAAGACGTGGACTCACTTGAGGACCGGATATATGATCCCGATTACTCACTAGTGTTTGTCCCTGAGGCATTATGGGGCAAACTTGTTGACTGGACCAAAACTTTCAAGTAAGTTGATATTTTTAAATTTTTTTAACAATTCTACCATTTTGATACTGAATTTTGTAATGCAGAGAACTAAAAATTGGACCATCTATGTTCACAAATGAGTTAGTATCTCGTGTCGTCGGACCTTCAAAGTGGCTCCTGAATAAGGTCAGTTATTACCTTGTTCCTTTTTATTTTGTGTACACAAACTTACAGTCTTTTATCAAATTATGCAGGAAATTGATGGTATGATGTGGTTATTCACTGAGAGGACTTCCTTGCGGCGATGGTTTCCAAATAAAGTAGCCTTCATGACATGCTTGTTCAGTAATTAAATTACGAACTCTTACAACGAGTATAAGAAGGACAAGAAGAAATTCAAAGTGGGCGGACTGCTACAACAGTACGGCATTGGCGAACTTCCAGCACACGGACGAACAAGACTAATGTGGGATCTTGATGTTAACCGCATGTATGTCCCCCTAAATGTTGGTAAGCACTGGATCTCTATGTGCGTCAACTTTGTTACTCGGTCGATAGAGGTCTTTGACTGTGAGGGACTGAGACACCCCGGTGCAGTGGAGCCATTTGCAGTTCTCATCCCTAGAATTGTCAAAGCCATTCAGTCTTCTAAGAATCGACAGTATCAAGTCAAGCAGTATACGGTCTCCTACGTCTCAATGCCCTTCTTATTGAACAAAAGTAGCAGTGACTGTGGAGTATATGCCTTGAAGCACATTGAATGCCATCTTCTAGACTTAGACTTTTCCCTCGTGAATGACAACAACATTCGTGAAGCGCGGCAGAAGATTGCTTATGACCTATGGGAAGCTGCTATTGATCCTGTCCTTATTGAAAGGATGGCAAAATTCACTCCCCCGAAGACAATTTCAAGTGCTCTAGTGGAACTTGAATAAAATTCTTTCTGTTATGACTTGTGTAGGAAGTATATTGTTATTTGGTGATTTTATTTGACTCTTTTAGTTACCATTTTACTCCTTTAGTTACTACCTTATTTCACTGTTTTATTTGACTCTTGAAGTTGCTTTCTCTTTACTTTTTAGGTGACAATATGAAATCCTATCTATACCCTAAATGATTGTTATGCGATGTCCTAATTCTTATCAAAACATAACCGAAATCTAAACCTATCTATACCCTAAATGGCATTAAAGTAGGACAAACTATATTAAACCTTATACCTTAAATGACACTAAAGAAGACAAACAATTTCAAACCCTATAGCCTAAATGACACTAAAATACCACAATCTATTTGGTGCCAAAACAAATCTTTATAATGAAAACACATACAAGTTACCATATGTGCCGATCCGATTAGAAACATTGTAAACCCTAATTATATTGCTTATATAAGATCATAAAGCGGCCACAAACACTACATCTTGCGGTGTTTTTTTTCTCCTACTTGTTCTTAAAAAATCTCTCCTCAAAAGAGAATGACGAACACGAAATACCATGGAGCGATCCCTTCCAGATGCTGGTGTGGAAAGAAGATTGTCACTTATGTTTCAAAAACGGAAGAGAACCCATACAGACGATTCTTCAGATGTGAGATTGGTTTACAGGTAAATCTGATAATTCACTACTTCATATTCTTCTATATGTCAATTGATTTGTTTTGTGTTTTGAAACAGAGAAAAAAAGAAAATCATCTTTTTAAGTGGGTAGACGAGGCTCTGCTTGATGAGATTGAAAGGATGTCTGAGCATCAGGCGAGAGTTGCTGAGGAAATTGAAGATCTGAGAATTTCCATGAAGAAGACAGTGCAGGAAGAAGTTATGAACCATAAGCATTCGCTTGATGTAGGTTGCGTAGGAACCCTTTTCAGTTTGTTATGTCTCTGGTCCAAATGTGATTGATATTGTAATGGTTCTCTGATTCAAGTTACATTTTCAAATATTGAACCAATCTTATTTCCAGTTTTATTGTCGTGTTATGAACAACGTTATCAAACAAACCTAATTTTCATAGTCTCTAAAACATAGTATCCTAAAAAACGTGAAACATAACTTGCATAAATCAAGATGAACAAAGCTGAAACATAACTTTGATAGTCTTTGAAACATAACTTGCATAAATCAAGATGAATAAAGCTTGCGTAAACAGAACTTGCATAAAGTCTGAAACATAGTAACCCAAAAAAACCGGAAACATAACTTGCATAAATCAACATAAAGAAAGCTTGCATGAAACGAACTGAGTATCCTATATTGCTCGATCACATGTTCTCCTATCGTGCCCTCGAATCCCACATCGGCTACATTTGCGACCTTTAGAGCCTTGATTTCCTTGTGACGAACGGATCTTATCTTCGGCTGTCTCGTATCTGCGTTTCTTTCTTCTACCTGCAGCTCGTCTAGACTCTGGAGGAAGGACTTTCGTCTGCTCCACATGAGATGGAACAGTCCAAGCATCTTCAGGGACACCAATAGGATTTATGCTTTCTTCATAAGCCGTGCGCCATGACGCAGTAGTGTATATGTCGTCTGTGAGTGTGTGTGCTTGTATTCCAACACTGAAGCCTGCTTTTATGGCGTGCCTGCATGGAATTTTCATCAGGTCAAACTTCCCACAAGAACACGTGCGTCTGACCAAGTCAACCATGCAGTCAAAAGTGTCACCTTGAACCAAAAACCTGTCATCGTTAATCGGGAAGACCTTAAACTTTTTACCCTTCTCAATCCTTCTGTCTATCTTCTTCTCCACAGCAACGGTCAGTAGCTTCGAGTGCTTAGAACTTAAAGTTCTACGTTGGAAAAACCATCGAGTCATCATTTCCCTAATGCTGTCCATTAGAGGTATTACTGGAAACTCTCTAGGCGTACGCAAAGCAGAATTTATCGACTCCGCAGGGTTAGTAGTGTTGATATCATACCTGTAACCTGGGAATTGACAACGAGCCCACTTCCTCACATCGGCTTCTATTAGATAATTTCCAATTTCAGGACTAATAGAGTAAATAGCAGTGAACAGCTTACGAAAATCAGCAGCTCGATAAGCTTTAAAAGCCTTTGCAACCAAACCAGCCACACCTTTCCCACAAAAATATGTTACGACATTATTCAGCAAGTGGTGAATGCAAATTCCGTGATGAGCTTGCGGGTACACGTTAGCAATAGCTTTAGCAATCGAGGAATTCCTATCAGACACAAAAGCTAAACTATGCTCGTCAGCAGTGACCGCATTAAGTTGTCTCATAAACCAGTTCCACGCAAGGTCATTCTCTGAGTCGACAACTCCAAATACAATAGGATATAAATTAGAGTTTCCATCTAATGCAGTAGCAACCAGTAATACCCCTTTGTATTTGCTCTTCAAGAACGTCCCATCCACAACAATAACTTTCCTAGAAATCGCGAAGACTCTGACCAAAGGAGATGAAGAGGAATCTGAATCGCCCTTCAGAATCCCTTTCATAAGACGTGTGTGACCCTGGATTAGCTTCCCTCATCATGTGCAAGTATTTGGGAATTTTTTCATAGCCTTCCTCTGGAAGGCCTTTCACTTTGTTGATTGCATACTCACGTGCATCCCATACCAAAGAATAGGATATCTCAAGTCCATGTTCTGAACGCATATACTGGACTATATCATTAGATCTCGGCCCTTCTTTAGCAGTTTCATACATATGCATAACCAGAGTACCAATTGTTTTTGCTGAAGCTGTCCGAACAGAACCCTTCCTTTTGGATGCAGCACATGAATGATGAGGTACATACTTTTTGATGATAAAATAAGATGAATCAGGTAACCCCTCTGCACGAACACGCCAGCTGCAATCATCATCTGCGCAACGAATGTACCACATTTTTTTATCCGACTTGACAAGCTTATAGTCGAAATTATGTTTCATTGCACATATTTCGAATGCTGCCTTCAAAAGCGTTTTTGAAATAAAATGTTGACCCTCCTTCACAAAATCCACCAAAGAAAATCGCACATCATTTCCATTGGTCTTCTCTTTGTCACACCATTCAACCTCTTCTTGTGAATCCATAGTTTAGATAGGAAAAAGTTAGAGAAGAAGAAAAAAAAAATCGTGAGACAACGATGAAGAAGACCACAATTTAGGAAAAAAAACAATTAAAAAAGGAAAACAAAATATTTAAAAGATTTAGTGAATATTTCATAACCGTTTTTACCAAGATTTCCGGATTTTGTTTACTAACCGTTATAGAACTTGCATTCTACCAATTTAGAAAATAGAATAATAAATAGGATGTTATATACTACTATATTAGATATAAAGACATGATGTAGATTGTATTTTCTTGCGTGGTTTATAATAAGGAAGGATTTAGATTTTATTTTCTAGCGCGGTTGATGAGATGACATTGTTTAGTGTTTTAAGTCTACCAGAAATATAGAGCATAGAGGAAATCGTGAACTTCATATTCTGCCTTACTAGTTATATACGTTTCCGTTATAATATGCAGCCTACATGCCTTAGAACATTGTGTTTCTTTCAGATTACGTATTCTAAACCACCGTAGATGGCAGATATGGTTAACTAGCACATTTAGCCAATTTTTCAAATTATTATGTAAACATCTTTTGATGTCAAAAATATTTTTCTCACATGCACATGCTTATCTACATTAAGTTAACTATTTTTCCATATTTTTTTCCTTTGTAAAAAAAATCTTATGAATTTTTATATACAGAAAGGGTAGTCACTGTCCAAATGTGTGAAAAGTTAATTTAATTCTAAGGGGACAATACTTTAGAGATTTAGTTCCATATTGGCAAATTTCCCTATTTATTTTGAGTTTATTTTCTTTTAAAGAGAAAATTGACGGAAATCACTAGAAATAGTGTAATGGTCCTTCATCTTCAATGGACATTTTTATTAAAGAAAAATATAAAAAATGAGGGAGAACCATGTTCCTATGGTACTCTATTTTGAAAAGGAAAATAAGTTTAAAAGTAGTATTGTCTAACATTTGAGGAATAGTATTCGCAATTTTGTTTTAATGTCAAATCTTTTTATTTATAAATAAATCCTTACACTTTATATAGTTTTATTTTATATCTCAGATTTAATAGTTGTATTTATATTTTAACAAAATTATTAATACTTTCATAATACAATTATAAATTAATATAAATCATGGTATACTCTTTTAGAAACTAAACTTATGTATAAGCTTTAGTTAGAATAAAATAATATTTGAGTAAAATTTGTATAAATATAACGAATTTTATTAAAATTATTAATAATATAATGTATTTTGATATCTTGCATATTTGCATTGTTTTACCCATTCATTCATAAATATTTTCATCATATAGATTAGGATTCATGCATGTTTAGGTTGCATTTTGCATACATGAGTCTCTATTAGGTACTGGAGTACCACATGAGGTTATTTGGAGCTCAAAAGAGGTGAAAAGGTGACAATTGGACGAACCGAGCATGGGAGCGACCTCCCGGAGCGACATCACGAAGTCGTTGTGTCCCACTTCTCAGAGCGACCTTCCTAAAGCGACACCATGAAGTCGCTCGCGTTCTCATTACTCCGAACAGTCTTAGATGACCCTGGAGCGACCTCTCAGAGCGACCTACCAAGGTCGCTCCCGATCCAGAGCGACCCGTTGGAGCGACACACCAAAGTCGCTCGCGACCTCTCGCCCGGAGACACCAAAAATCGGCCCTGGAGCGACTTCCCGGAGCGACACCTGCAAGTCGCTCCGCGTTATTTTGCTGCCGAAAATCATGATTTCTTAAGGACCTTTTTGCAATTTATTTTGGACGTTTTGCACTTGGAAAAACCTATGTTTTAAACATCTTTTGTAGCCACCAGAGGCAAATTTATCTTTTATCGTTTGATCTATTGAGAAATACACAAGAACTCTCTTGAGAAGTTCATCTCTTGGATTTTGATTTGTTATGTTCTTGTGTTCTTGTTGATTTCTTATCTATTTCTCTACATGGTTAATCTGAAATCCAATATGGGTTTAAGAGGAATCATGAAGATTAGTGAGTAATCACCTTTTGAATTCATGGGTTAGGGAGATTAAGGGTGATTAGGTTAGAGCTAGGATGTTTTAGTGTAGATCATTCATATTTCCTTGCTAGTACAGTAATCATAATGCATCTTCTGAGTTGGCCACTCAGTTGTTGATCCTTAGGCATTTCTCACCCGAAAGGTGTTCGATGAAATGCCCGAGACAACTCTCCTAGGCTTTTAGTATACTTTGCCAAAGACATTTGTTGTTAAAGGTGCTAAGATAGCTAATAGACTTTTTAGTAATGATTGCTTTCATATTATTCAACCAAAGACATTTGATGTTTGAGATGTGTTAGCAAATGAGCATTCATCTAGACATAGAGCTTGCTTAGAATTGTGTCTAGGCTTAAGGTTGATAGTTTGATTGATCATTTGCCATCCTTAGTTCGATACTTGATCACCCAAGGTCTAATCCCTATGCCCATGAGTTCTCTTTTCCCTTAGTCAAGAAAGTATCATTTAGTTATTCCTTTTAATTAGTCATAGTTTTAAAACCCATCTAAATCATTGGTTGCACTTAGATTAAGTGAGTACTTGCATTCTCAGTGCTTTGATATCCCTCAGAACTGGTTCGACAATCTTTTATACTACAACATTTGTCTTAGGAGCCTTGAAAACTCCTAACATCAAATTGGCGCCGTTGCCAAATTCTGAGTAGATTTGAACATTGAGATTTAGTCACTTGCTTGAGACTAAGTCATTTTTATTTTCTTTTGTTACTGATTTTCTTTCTTCACCTCCCTTTAATCTACAGGTGTATGAACTTGAGGAGCAGGGGTCCATCAAACCTAGTTCCAATAGCTGCAGACATCAGAGCTTTAGAGAGAGAGTGTGCTAGAAATAGAAGAGAAGAAGAGCAACAGGCTCACTTGCAGAGATTGAGTACTGATATGGGAGACATACCTCAAAACCAACAGCGAGCAGCTCGACCCATTGGCACTTACGACCGCCCCAACATTCATGGTCATAGATTGGGAATCCGAGCACCCGCTGTGGCAGCCAACAACTTTGAGATCAAATCAGGACTCCTCAACGTGATCGAGAACAACAAGTATCATGGCTTGGCTCTAGAGGATCCATTTGATCACTTGGACAGGTTCGACAGCTACTGTGGGTTGTCAAAAACCAATGGTGTGTCCGAAGATGCCTTAAAGCTCAAGCTATTCCCTTTCTCTTTGGGGGATAAGGCACGTCAGTGGGAGAAGTCTCTACCCAGTGACTCCATCACTACTTGGGATGACTGCAAGAAAGCATTCTTGGAGAAGTTCTTCTCTACTTCAAGAACTGCTAAGCTGAGAAACGAGATTTCCAGCTTTCAACAGAAGAACTTGGAAGGCTTCAGTGAAGCCTGGGAGAGATTCAAGGGCTACCAAGCTCAATGCCCACACCATGGCTTTTCTAAGGAGAGCTTGCTGAGCACATTCTACCGTGGTGCTCTTCCTAAGTACAGAGCCAGACTGGATACAGCTAGCAATGGGTTCTTCTTGGGGAGAACTGAGGAGGATGCAGAAGAACTGGTTGACAACATGGTAAAGAGTGATGCAGTCTACAGTGGAGACCACGACAGAGGCAGTAGAACAGATGATAAGCAGACGAGGAAAGAGATCAAAGCTTTGGAAGACAAGATCGACCTACTCATTGCTGAAAAAGCAACCCAAGAGCAGCTGAAGTTTGTTGGTAACTCCAAGCAGGAAGATCCACTTGCTGTCAATGAGGTTGAGGGTTTGGAAGGTCAAGAGGAGTTGTGTTTCATCAACAACAATGGTAGCTGGTACAAAAAGGAGCCCAACTTTCAGTACAACAACTACCAACAGAAATCCTATCCAAACAACCAACAGAGTGGCTATCCGCCAAGAAACAACCAGCAAGGCAGCTATCAGCCTCAGCAAAACCCCTCGTCTGGTTCCTCTGCTCCTCAAGAGAGCAGCACTGATACCTTACTGAAGCAAATCTTGGAGTCTCAGACTAGAAGTGAGAAGCAAGTTGGTTATGAGTTGAAGAACCTTCATTCCAAGATTGATGGGAGCTACAATGAGCTCAACAACAAATTCTCACACCTTGCTTCTACAGTCAGGAATTTAGAGAATCAATTTGCTTCCATAACACTCACCAGAATCGCCAGCAAGGATCTCTACCTGGAAAGTCTGACCAAAATCCCAAGGAGGCCAAAGCTATCACCCTTAGGAGTGGTAAGCAGTTACCTCCTAGAACCCTCACCAAGGATGCTGAGAGAACTAGGTGAGGGGGTTGCCATCAACATAGATGATGAAGTGGTGATTGTTGATGAGAAGATCAATGACGAGATCTTGGAGAAGATAGTGGAAGCCAAAGGTAAAGGAAAGGTTGGAGAGAAGAAGAAGACAGTAAAGGATGGTGAAGTTGTTACTCCAGCAAGTGAAAGTTCTTTTGTTCCTCCTCCCTATGAACCCAAACTTCCATTCCCTGGTAGATTCAAGAAGCAGCTGCTAGAGAAGTACAAAGCTCTGTTTGAGAAGCAAATGAGTGAAGCTCAGGTTGCAATGCCCATCATCGATGCTTTCATGTTGATTCCTCAATACAACAATTTTCTGAAAGATGTTGTAGCTGCAAAGAAGAAGGAGATGGAAGGCATGATGATTCTTACCCATGCGTGCAATGCCATCATCCAGAG
This sequence comes from Brassica rapa, assembly GCF_000309985.2. NCBI lineage: Eukaryota > Viridiplantae > Streptophyta > Magnoliopsida > Brassicales > Brassicaceae > Brassica > Brassica rapa. Next base: position 2,808,440 of record NC_024803.2, on the reverse strand, counting down.
GCTTGATGTTCCAGAGAAATTAGAGGATCCAGGAAGCTTCACACTACCTTGTGCTCTTGGACCTATGGTATTTGAGAAAAGTCTCTGCGATTTGGGAGCTAGTGTCAGCTTGATGCCTTTGTCTGTTGCAAAGAAGCTTGGATTCACTCAGTACAAGAAGTGTAGACTCTCTCTGGTGTTAGCTGATCGTTCAGTGAAGTACCCTGTGGGCATCTTAGAGGACCTCCCTGTGAAGATTGGAAGGTATGAGATACCTACAGATTTTGTGGTGCTTGAGATGGGTGAGGAGGCTCAAGACCCATTGATTCTAGGAAGGCCATTCTTAGCTACAGCAGGAGCTATTGTTAATGTGAAGGAAGGCACGATTGATCTCCATTTGGGTAAAGAGAACATCCTCCACTTTGACATCAAGAGGAAAATGAGGAAACCAACTGTGTTCGGGCAAGCCTTCTACATTGAAGAGATGGACACTCCTGCTGATGAGCACCTTGAAGAGTTACCACCTGAGGACGACGAGGAGGGAGCATCTCCCTCTACTCATTCCCTATAGAAGGTAACCCACCACACTCCCTTGTATATACCATTTCATTTTTGCATATTAGTCTTCTTTTCGGTATCTCTCTCTACTTGACGACACAGAGACTGTGTAACTCAAGTTTGGGGGAGGTACCAAGTATTTGATCATGTTTGCTTTGATGTTGTTTCATTGAGTCATGCATGGCATACCTATTTGCATAGATAAAAAAAAATCAATCATTTAGTTTGCATCATTTGCATTTTTAGGAGAGTCTAGAGCATATAGGTTGCATTCACTTGCATTGGGAGCAATGATTTTGAATGCCTTGTAAAGAACACTACGTTGCACTTGACTAGCTTTTGCACCTCTCAAAAAGACTTGTATGTTTCGAGCCTTGAAAACTCTTCCTGAAACTTGTTGATTGCTGAAACTCAGTCTTTGAAGCCAACTACAACCTTATTTGAACTGAACGAACTTAATGCTTCTTGCTCATGGTCCCTTGTGTACTGAGTCATGGCTATACACACTTGAGTTGTCACATCTTTTATACCAATCTTTTTTGACAAACTCTAGTGGTAGACCACTCCCAAAACCTTTTCCTCCTTTTAAGCTTTCATTGTTTGATGAGTGAGGCCTTTTTCGGAAAGTCTTACATGTGCATAATGTTGAGAGTATCGGGAACGACAATGCTTGATCTTCATTCTTGCTAGATTGGACACTCTATTGTCAAGCTATAGGTGGGGGTGAGTGTTGTGATTATGATTTGGGAGAAATGAAAAAGGAAAAGAATAGACTCTTTGTGTTTAAGTGAATTGTTTTATTGGGATAAGTAGAGAAGCCTCTAGCTCAAGTTTTGAAAAGTCTTGGCCCCCAGCCTAAAAAAAAAAAAAAAAAAAAAAAAAAAAAAAAGAAAAAGAAAAAGAAAGAAAAGGGGGCTAGCAAAGTTGTTAGGAGCTAAGAAATGTTTTGAGGTTGTGAAAAATCCCTTGTAGATTTCAAAGAGAAAGAGTTAAAGTTTTTAGGATCTTTTGGTGAGAGATGTGAGTTGGGTTTGACATTGAGAAATGATTGTGTAATTGTATGTTTGGGAAAAGGGTAGAACAATGGAGATTGAGCATTGTATGCATGAGTTGATCCCTTTCTTAGATATATTATGTGCAATGTCAAGGCTACTTGTTTCGAGAGTAAACCACCTTAAAGATCATATGTTTTGAACCTCTTGAATCACTTGAATAAAAGCCTTCCCTTACCCAACCAAATGACTTGGACCAACTGACCATTTGCAAGAATTCACCTGATGTTTTGTGCTTAATGAATGTGAGAGTTGGTTGATTTGAATGTGTGGATGCTTGATGATGAGTGTAAGAACAAAAAGAGTTAAGATAGGCCTAGAGAAGCTAGAGTGTAATAAGAGAGTGTGCTAGTTGTGTTTCTTTTGGCTATGTGCTCCCACCTTCAACCTCTCTCCCTATGAGTTCTAGAAAGTTCACTTGTGGACAAGTAAAAGAACAAGTTTGGGGGAGTTGATATCTTGCATATTTGCATTGTTTTACCCATTCGTTCATAAACATTTTCATCATATAGATTAGGATTCAGACATGTTTAGGTTGCATTTTGCATACATGAGTCTCTATTAGGTACTGGAGTACCACATGAGGTTATTTGGAGCTCAAAAGAGGTGAAAAGGTGACTATTAGACGAACCGAGCATGGGAGCGACCTCCCGAAGCGACATCACGAAGTCGCTGTGTCCCACTTCTCAGAGCGACCTTCCTAAAGCGACACCATGAAGTCGCTCGCGTTCTCATTACTCCGAACAGTTTTAGATGACCCTGGAGCGACCTCTCAGAGCGACCTACCAAGGTCGCTCCCGATCCAGAGCGACCCGTTGGAGCGACACACCAAAGTCGCTCGCGACCTCTCGCCCGGAGACACCAAAAATCGGCCCTGGAGCGACTTCCCGGAGCGACACCTGCAAGTCGCTCCGCGTTATTTTGCTGCCGAAAATCATGATTTCTTAAGGACCTTTTTGCAATTTATTTTGGACGTTTTGCACTTGGAAAAACCTATGTTTTAAACATCTTTTGTAGCCACCAGAGGCAGATTATCTTTTATCGTTTGATCTATTGAGAAATACACAAGAACTCTCTTGAGAAGTTCATCTCTTGGATTTTGATTTGTTATGTTCTTGTGTTCTTGTTGATTTCTTATCTATTTCTCTACATGGTTAATCTGAAATCCAATATGGGTTTAAGAGGAATCATGGAGATTAGTGAGTAATCATCTTTTGAATTCATGGGTTAGGGAGATTAAGGGTGATTAGGTTAGAGCTAGGATGTTTTAGTGTAGATCATTCATATTTCCTTGCTAGTAGAATAATCATAATGCATCTTCTGAGTTGGCCACTCAGTTGTTGATCCTTAGGCATTTCTCACCCGAAATGTGTTCGATGAAATGCCCGAGACAACTCTCCTAGGCTTTTAGTATACTTTGCCAAAGACATTTGCTGTTAAAGGTGCTAAGATAGCTAATAGACTTGTTAGTAATGATTGCTTTCATATTATTCAACCAAAGACATTTGATGTTTGAGATGTGTTAGCAAATGAGCATTCATCTAGACATAGAGCTTGCTTAGAATTGTGTCTAGGCTTAAGGTTGATAGTTTGATTGATCATTTGCCATCCTTAGTTCGATACTTGATCACCCAAGGTCTAATCCCTATGCCCATGAGTTCTCTTTTCCCTTAGTCAAGAAAGTATCATTTAGTTATTCCTTTTAATTAGTCATAGTTTTAAAACCCATCTAAATCATTGGTTGCACTTAGATTAAGTGAGTACTTGCATTCTCAGTGCTTTGATATTCCTCAGAACTGGTTCGACAATCTTTTATACTACAACATTTGTCTTAGGAGCTTTGAAAACTCCTAACATCATATTTATAATATTATTTTGAGAAAAAAATAAACGTAACTATTGAAGATGTTCAGTGTATTTCTAAATACTATGAAACATTAACTTGGTATACAAAAAAAGAAAAAGAGAGGAAACTAGATTAAGTGGTTTTTGTTTTTATTATAACTCAATAGTACTGTCACTTGCCTTTAAGCATTTCTCATTATTTTAAAAACCCGACAGTTAACAATGCTTACCAAATTTTAGGCGAGAAAAGATATAAATTATACGTGGACATCACATGTTTGACACATCGGAGTTATGCTGTTATGGACTTTTGCATGTAAAATGTGTCTTTCTCATCTATTTTCCGTGCTCACCTTTAAAACTTCTATAAATTAATAATGTTGATACTTTAAAATTTTATTAATTTATAGAAATATTAATTTATAAAAGTTATTTTATTTAGATTTTTCATTTTAAAATATATTTATTCTAAGATAAAAAAATATATTTGATTTTGGTGTATAGACATTAATTGTTTTTTTTCTTAATTTGATATTTATATTAATTTTATTATATTATTTAGTGTATATAATATATGTTGCATATAACTTAAATGTGGTTTTAGATATAATATTACTAAAACTCATCAAAATATATTAAGAGTTAAAAAATATAAAAATAATTTCATTGTAAATATAAAACAAACAATATAATAATAGGTTCTTACTTATATAAAATATATATACATATAAATTATTAATTTATAATTTTAATGGGACTATATATTTACATAGAATTTTTTAAGAAATTATTATCGTATTATTTTATCGATTTGTGTCAAATTTTGAACCAACCCAAGTTAAGACCGGTAAAATTTATTAATTTATAGAAATTATTAATTTATCGAGTATTAATTTATAAAGATTATTAATTTATCGGGTATATTTCAATAAATATATACAGAATTAAATGATACACATATATGGAGATTGGAGCGTAAGCAAAGGTCTCACGTCTCTATAATAAGCATGACTCGTCACGTGATCTCCTCTTCTTCACAGGGACATAGAAAGGATGAGACAGAAAGAAACCAACAAAACCAAACCCCAAACCCAAGAAAAGGAGAAACAAGACTCTCTCTCTCTTAAGAGACTTCATTGTCTCTCTCAGTCTTTTAACGCAAAACGACTTTTTGTGGAGGAGAGAAAGCGAGGTAACACACACAAGATGCACATCTTCAATACTTAAAGAGTTTTCTATATACAGAACAAGTGTGTAAAAAAGAAACAGATACAAAAAGTTTATATCTCCGCTCTCTCTTTCTCTGTCTGTGGGTGGCTCTTCTTTTACCTTTGGGTTTAGTGGTGGGGGTTCACTCTATAAAACATTTTGCAACAAAAAAATAAAAATAAATAAGAGCAGTCCGGTTTTATATATAATAGCAAAAGAAATGCAACAGCACCTGATGCAGATGCAGCCCATGATGGCTGGTTACTACCCCAGCAATGTCACCTCTGATCATATCCAGCAGGTTTTCTTCTTCTTCCCGTTCGTCTGCTACTTCTATTATAGTATCTTTTCCTTGTATCTATGCTGCTTCTATTATATTTATATATTATCTATGCTGTTTTTTGAAACTTTTATCCATGTTTCTTTGTATTTTAAAAGAAACCAGATGAAATTCTCGCTTGTAAGAGCCCCAGAGACCCCTAGATTTTGCTCTCTCAGACTCTCACAACATATTTAAACGATGGTTTTCTCAAAAAAAATAAAACTAAACTCATCATATTTTGATTATTGGGTTCTTTGCCATGTATTTTATACTTTATACTGATAAATTAGTTTTAGTTATACTATTTCTGTTTTGTAATGTTTCTATCTTCTGTATTGTGCATAGCTTCTCTTTCTTTTAGCATGTCACTAAATGATTATTTCAAGTTTTTCTTCTTGTCCAGAGAGCTTCGTTGTATCAATTATACATCATTTTTGCCCGTTTAGTTAGAAATCATTAGTCTAAACCGAACAAGCTTGAAAACTTGTATGTAAATATAAGATTTTTTAGGCCTGTATGTCTTTCCAACGGTTGAAGAGATTCTTTCTACTGAAAATTTTTTTTTTAGGGTCCATCTGTTTGCGTTCTTGAAACATGTAATGAAAATAATGCGCCAGAACAGACAAATCTAGGGAACAGAAGCTTTTTCACATTTCATGCTTTCTTTCTTTGTCGTGTTTTTCGTGTTCTGGAAGTTTCATAGATGGCAAAAACCACAAAGCCATTTATGTGAATGCGGTGGTCCTGTTTAGATTCTTATCATTAGATCTATCTATGTGTTGTATTTGCAGTCCAAGTGTTCCTTTTCTTGCTTACATGACCAGATATACTTTGTGGTCCGAACGACATCTGGTCCTATCTCACTTGTGTGGTCCTCAAATCTTTTAGAAAGAAAATCTTTCATACGCTTTTGTGATGTTTCATCGTTTCATGTCTTTATTCTAACAAAAAAAAAGATCAAGATAACACTGCACTGATTAGTGAGGTGATGATATATTGTGTTAAACTGTAGTACTTGGACGAGAACAAATCGTTGATTCTGAAGATAGTTGAATCTCAAAACTCTGGAAAGCTCAGCGAATGTGCCGAGTAAGAGCAAACTTATCTCCTTGATTTCATTTGTGTTATAATAGGAAATGATCTAATGGTAAAACCTAATGGTTACAGGAACCAGGCAAGGCTTCAACGCAACCTAATGTACTTAGCTGCTATTGCAGATTCTCAGCCTCAACCTCCAAGCGTGCTTAGCCAGGTAAATCATAAAAAGTATATATATATATATATTGTTTTGAAATTGAAACAAACTCATTGGTATTGTTGGTTTATATACATAGCAGTATGGATCTGCTGGTGGTGGGGTTATTCAGGCAGAAGGAGGTTCACACTATTTGCAGCAGCAGCAACAGGCAACTCAGATGTCTCAGCAGTCTCTAATCGCGGCTCGATCTTCCATGCTGTATGCTCAGCAGCAACAGCCTTATGCATCTCTTCAGCATCAGCAGTTGCACCATAGCCAGTTAGGGATGAGCTCAAGCACCGGAGGAGGAAGCAGCGGTTTTCATATCCTTCAGGGAGAGGCTGGTGGTGGGTTTAATGAATTTGGCCGTGGGAAGCCGGAAATGGAAAGTGGTGAAGGCAGAGGAGGAAGCTCAGGGGATGGTGGAGAAACCCTTTACTTGAAATCATCAGATGATGTGAACTGAAAGATTGTGAAGTTAGTGTGTGTTTTGGCTAAGTTGCTTGTTGAAGAAGCAAAAAACTCTTATCTATTGTGGTTTTTAATTTTCTCAATGTTTGTGCCCTAAAAAGTGAACTTTTCGTGGTAGTGTACCGTGTAACGTTGTGTCGTAATCTAGTAGTATGTTTTTCTTTAAAAAAAAATAGTAAGGGTTATTGGTTGTTGTATTTTAATGAATTTGAAAATTCGAACTAAATCTAATGTTATTGGTTCTGTGATTTTCAAATATATATTAAAATCAGGTGTTATTGATTTAATGATTCATAAATTTTATATCAAATAAAGTATTATTCAATCGTACGGATTTACTAATATATTTAATTTTTAATGGATTTGAATTGATTTGTTTGAATTTTTTAGTTAAAAATACAAAGACTCAAATCCGAGGGAAAACCTCCGAATTTGCATATTTTACTTGGATTTATAAGTACTATATGAATTTTTAAATACTATATGAATTTCTAAATCAATCAAAATATATAAACCAATAACACCTCCTAGTCAACTCTTTTTGTTTCAACGAAGAGTCTTGGAGATCACTAGCTGAAATAAGTCTGGTCTAGTGGTTGGGTTGATGAGCGTAAACCGATTTTAACATAAGGCCATGACAAATTCATTCAGGCATGCAATTTGTTTTTATTATATAGAAACATTTATAAATTAATAATGGGATTTTGAATTTATAGACGTTTTACTGTAGTACTTCGGATTTTAGAAATCCGAAAACTCACAAAATGATTAAGAGAACATTTAGAAAAAAATGATAGATGAATCAGACTCATTAAGATATCTCTCAATCCACTCTATTTTCACTCTAAAATAAAGTTTAAAATAAAAATGCTTCAATGAAATTTTATTTTTTTACTATATGATAAAGTAAAAAATATGTATAGGTTTTTTTATGTTTTTGTTCATCAATCTATTTTCACTTTAAAATATAATACCATTTGAGTATAATTCAACTTTATTATAGAATTACTATATTTTAAAATGAAAATAAGATAAACAATTGGAGATGATCTTAGATTGTTCAGATATTCAAGTTTGAAGTTAGAGATCATACAAATGCCATCTCTTATGACTCAAGAGCTGAGTTTAGTGTTTCTTTTTTTTTTGCAAATTAAAGGTTGGAAATTGGCTAGCTAATGCATATGAATACTTAATTGTCTCCATTTAGTAATTCAACATCACATTAAAAAATTTATGAAATAATAGAAAAAAATGATAATGCTAAATGTAATAGCAAGTTCAAATCAGAAATACAACAAAGTGATCAGAAGATAAAATCTTATTCTTCAAATGCTTCAGCGATCATGGAAATGAAGGCACTAAACTTACCTCCCCCTTCTTCGTCCCCACCATCATCTCCTTCCTCCTCCTCCTCCTCCTCTTGTTCTTGTTCTTCTTCTTCCTCCTCTCCTCCTCCTCCTCCTTCCTCGTTTCCACCGCCTCCGTGGTGACCCTTAGGCTTAATCTTCTTGAGGGTGGCTCCAAGACCAACCATGGCTGCAGCTATCTTCTCTCTCTTTGATCCCTCGTTCTTCTTGTCTTCGTCTTTCTCATCTTTTGAGTGATGGTGGAGGTGGAATATTCCTCTATGTTTATGGGATTTTTCTTTCTTTTTTTCGGGTGATGACTCTCGGATGCCTCGTTCGACATGAGCAGTCTCCACGGTTTCATGCAACTGTTTCTCCATTTCTCTTACTCTTTTTGCCTTTGTGTATTTTTTGTTCTTCTTCTGAATCGTGGTTTGAGGTCTCTTGTATTTAACATGCGCACTTGTAATAAGCACGGTTCATGGTCGACTACTTGATAATTTATTATGATGTCAACCACTCTAGTGGGTAATGATTAATGAATGCAATGTTGGCACCAACGCTTTGACTTGCATCCAATCTTGACCGAGCAAAAAGACTACAACAATAATTAGTGTTTTTTTATATTTGAGCATGAGTTGAATTAGTCTTTTAAAACAAATGGTGTTTTTTTTCTTCATTTCTTGCTTGCTAGCATTATTTTAACTCAGAGGCGGCTATGAAAATTTAAAGGCTCCAAACAAAGCTGACCTTTTCATTAATAGTTGTAACATTTGAACAAATAAAAATAAAACGAGTGTAGACCGGTGGTAAATGACTTGGTTCTCTAGCAGCAATAGATGACTTAGTTTGACTCAAAGTAACGAGATTTTCCTACAAAAAAAAGGCCTCAAAGTATTTATCGCATGTGAAAGTCCTCTTGGACTCTGCCTTTCATTCCAAATCCAAAGACCCAGTTCTAAATGGGAATGAGACTTGGTCAAGCAAGGATAACTATTGAATTAATATTAAATATGATAATGATGACCTTCATCCACTTGGATTTGGATATATGGCTCTGACTATAAAACACTTGTGGGGATAATATATTAGAGTAAAACAAATTTTCAGCTGTATTACGCTGTTATCATCCAATCAAGAGAAAAATGTTTTTAGTCGATCTACTCCACAATAGCGTAAAACAAAGTAATACATTACTCTACTTTAGCCAAGAGAAAACTTTTACTCTAGGTTTCACTTTTCTCTCTCCTCTGTTTTCCACCTTTTGTTTTTCTCCCATTAACTCCACTTATATTTACTCTCATTTACTCTATTTTAACCGGTCACACTCATATATGTTTGGTAGTGATAATTAATAGTAGTTGTTAGTGAGTGATAGTAAATGACTATATACACAGTTGGACAAAAAGACTATAAACATAAATGCATTGTATTCGTTTTTAATGCATCTACTGGTTTTGTTCTCTAACAAGAAAACTGAAATACATTTTGAACAAATTAAAAAAAATGTGGTTTATGCAAAATCAAAAATGGTAAGAACGGAAAAACAGCAAAAGCAGCAGTATTTATTTTTTAAATGCCACAAAGCTATAAACCCATCTTATTCAAAATTTTGAAATCATGATCACGAAATAGTCTCTAGTCACTTAATTTCACAGCCTTGCTCTCCAATCGCATACCATGCATGAGCTAACAAATTGCTAAATAATAGTAATTAATATATCTCACTGTTCCTTTTGTATTTGTGGATTTGACTGTTAGTTAGAACCTCTTTCACTGCTCTTGTCTGTTAGAACATAAACATGCCTCTTTCACTGCTCTTGTCTTAGCTGCTAAGAAGCTGGCATCTTCTGCTACCAATTCCACCGCCAGAGAACGGAGACGCCAAGCCGCCGCCGGCGTCTCGCCTTCGTCTAAATCCGGCTCTTTCGGTGCGGAAGTCTCTCACTTTCGGGACGATACAAAAACCCTTTTCGATTTTATATCAAAATCCGATGCAAAGTATTGAACTTTGTGTAATTTTGATTCGTTGATCACTTATTTCATCTTACTTTTAGCTTCTCAACTCCTTTCTCGGGATTATCTGCGGACTGATGATATTTCCAGTTTTGGTATATTACTCTCTTTTTTTTTTGGTAAAAGGTATATTACTCTTTCTCTGTATGTATATGTAATTTTCTTACTCTTTCAGTTCCCACAGACACTCTCTGTATTTCCAAATGTGTCATATCTTGGAGCAACAACTATGCTTTGAAAAATGTGTAGATTTTTTGCATCTTTTTCTTTTCTTTTCTTTTTTGCTGGAAGCCTGGAACTTGTCTCTCTGATTGATTGCCTTTGTTTCCATGAGTACTATGATCTGGTCTTGGCTGATGCTTGCATGTTAAAGATTCAAATCAGTTTCTATGATCATTTGGTTACCCTCTAGTGTATTGTACTCTTTTTGCCGTAGTCATACCTTGACGTAATATGCTTCTTTTTACAGGGAAAAGTGGGCAGAGTTTTGTTAATATAACTCCTGGTGAGGTGAGTATTCTTTTTCTCTCTGTAATACTATTTTAAAGGCCTGCTTTTGAGGTTATGATTTGGTTAGGACTTTGAATTTATTGGTTAAAAAACGCAATCTAACGTCACTTGAATTCGAGTGTTCTTATGTAATTTTTGGATTTAATTTAATAGGATGTGGAGCAGAAAATTATATTTTTTTCGCTGAGCAAAGCAAGCATGAGTTATGCGTTCTTTCTGCATCTGGCACCATCTCTAATGCATCCTTGTCTAACCTACATCAGGAACCAGTGTATCTTATCAGGTGATTCTTTTGTTCTTGAACTGGCTTCAGAAAAAAGGGTTTTCGAATTTGGAATGTCTGTCTGTGAGCTTATAGGATTTGTAAGAGACTACGTAGAGGAATATTCACATAAGAGATAAACTAGAGTATGTGCTTATCCTAACTACTTTGTACTTATCACATAAGTAATGTTTATCCAATAGCTAGAGCTAATGATTACTTTACTCTCTGTTCACTCTACTTTTAGAACCTTTTGAAATTGGTTTCTTTAGGAACTGCTTAGTTTCAGGACCCTTGTGTCAAGTGCAATAGATGTTTTGGGCAGTAAATATCGGTTTTATTACAATCAAGCTTCCAAAGAATCTTATGTACTTCTGACATACATGCTTGAGAGTTGCATATGATCATCAACTTGCTTCAGAATTACAAACTTTTTATTTTAGGGTCAGTACGAAATCCTCTCGCTGATTGGATCCTATATTCGGGGCGAGCATGGTGGTAAAACTGGTGGCCTGAGCGTTTGTTTATCTAGTTCAGATGGGTTCGGTGGAGGTGTTGGAGGACCCCTAAAGGCTGCTGGTCCAGTTCAGGTAGTACCTTTCCTCTTCTCTATTTTGGTGGTATGATAGATGTTATTATCCTGTGCAGGAATGAGAAGAAATGGGTAATCAGAAAATGGAGATCATGAGTAAATGGCAGATTAGTACTGATTCAAGTTTCTGAAGAAGTGTGTAGATATTAATGAAAGTTTGAGCATGAATCAAGGTGAGAGTGGACTTATCATATCATATAATGGCCTTAAGGGTTTTTCTCATTGCAAAGGCAGAGAAAAGAGAGAGGCCAGAGAAGAAAACAGTGATGCTTTTTGTTCTTGGTTCAGTGTTAATATTATAGTAACTTCACATCCTTTTCTGGATTCTATTTCCTTTCAATCTTTTTGGTTCTTCCCCTGTAATCAGTTTTTTTTTACCAAAAGGAATTTGCTCATTTTTTTAAAATACTGTATAGACAATTTGTTTTGATAAATGGCTTTTTAAGTTTATAACTTTCGTAGTCTGGTTATATTTCGTATTTGATATGCCGAATGTCCAAATTGTTGTTTCACTATCCACATTAGGCATAAGTCAGTTTTTTTCTTCTTTTGAGGACATTTCTATAAGCTCTTCATGGGATATAGATACATGTATCTCAGTCTTCCTTATATAATTGAGCACTGGTGTTTACCAGGGATATTAATAATACTTCATGTTTTTACACGGCACCTAATGTTCTTGGTAAGTACATGATCTGTTTTATTTAAACGCGTAAGTTTATTCTATGTCAAACTTTATACTTGTAGAAACGTGTGATTTACAGATCAGGTTTTACGTGTTGATGAGGACAAGTTTGATAGACCAAAACATATTTTACAGTAGGGGTGGGCATTTTACCCGAAATCCGAAGTGGCACCCGAACCCGATCTGAAAAACCCGAACCGAAATCCGAACCGAAGTAGAAAAATATCCGAACGGGTATTGAATTAGGAGAGATTGGATATCCGAACCCGAACGGGTAATATCCGAACCCGAATGGATATCCGAAAATAACCGAACATATGATAATTAACCTTATATTTATAGTTTACATCTTTCATTTTATATAAAATATTTATATTGATACTACACATACTATATGATATACATACAATTACGTAGAAGATGATTTGTTATTCGCTTAAAATGCATGTCAAACTTTTTATTTCAGCAATTAACAAAAAATTACATCCAAAATTTAAAAACAATAACCAAATTAATGTCTTTTTAGTTTGAAAATGTTATGTCCAAATCTATTAACCATGCAATCTATTAAAAATTAAAAATAGTTAAGTGAAAAGTTATATATTTAAATACAAGAAATTTGAGAAATGAAAATTTTCATTTTTTTTTTCTTCAAAATCTAAATATCCGAACCCGATCCGAAATAACCGAAACCGAAATTAAAATACCCGAACCCGACCCGAAGTACAGAAATACCCGAACGGGTTTTACACCTCTATACCGAAATACCCGAAAATCCGAAATACCCGATCCGAACCCGAACGGGTACCCGAACGCCCACCCCTATTTTACAGACAAGGTTCGATAAAATTCTAGTAACACATAGTAAAAATGGTGGATCTAAAAAAAAACCTGAAAACGTTAATTCTCATCATATTTCGTTATCATTTTCTTGTTTGTCAACAATATTGTGCTACTTGGAACATTTGTTTGTCGTGCGGATAGGTCGTGTTTTTACTCCTGCGTGTAACATCTATTCTCGCGTATCTATCATACGTTGTTGGTTGCTTCCTTCTTTCGCACATGGATAGATAGGATACACATGTGATGTGAGCATAAAAGTTACTTCCATTTCAAAGTTACACATGTTAGTGAGCTCTCATATGGAAGTTCAGTAACCATTTATTCTAAAGTAATATTTATGCTTATCTATCTATCTATAGACTTTATCAAACTCCTTAAATGTCAGACGATGAGTACATATTTTTCTACATAACTCTCGTTCAATGGTGTTACACATATTTATGTACGTAACTACGTAAGTGTAAAGTATGCAAATGGGATGTGTACCACCACCAATACTTTTGTTTTGGCTGGGAAAATGTCGGTAAGTCTTTAACATTGAAAGATGTAAGTTAATTTAATATTTCCTTTGTTTCCGAAAGAAAAAGAAAGATTTTATAGAGTATACATGCATATTAAAGAAATAATTAATTTTTTACAATTGAATTTATTATTTACTTTACTATATTTTTTCCAATAAATATCAATCAATAGTATTCAACCAATTCAAACATTTTCAATTAATGTTTTTTTAAAATATACAATTTTTCAATATTAACTATTAAAAATACTTTAAATTTTTTAAAAATCTATCATTTTGAAACAAAAAATAAATATAAAAAATTATGGAGTAAATAATACTAAAAACAATCAAGTGATTAATGCACTCTGAGAGAGAAACAAGAAGGGATAAAGAGAATCATTATGACACGTGAAGAGTTTATATATATACTTCTCTTTTACCAAATATGGAACAATGGCTTTTGCTACAAATAGGAACGACAATTCTGAATATTGTAGATGAATATTGAAGAATAATAGTGTCTTGGTTTAACCAAGAAAAGGTCTTAAAAGCTTAACCCTATATAGATTCATGGTAGAACGATATTAATAGGGCTTTAGTTTCCAAATGCTGGAACTCTGTTCCCCGTACAATGATCTACCTATATCCTATGGAGATTTCAAAACATATACGCACGTGTGTTTCGTGATTTAGGGCAAGAATGATGGTACAAAACGGAAAATCTGTTTAAAATGTTTACAATAATGGTACAATAATTCACTTAAGTTAAGGGTACAATAATATACGACAATCTGATTATAATTTCTAGTAATTAATTAAGGGTTTACTGTATCAATACCTTATATATGCAATAAGTAGCATTTGAAATCAAACTTTAAACCTAAAGTAGAAACACTAGATCTTTCGGCAAACTACTGATCAAATGGAATTCAACAATACTGAAACATGGTTAAGGAGTATACACTTAGCTAAAAATTCACATGTATGATGATGAATCGAAATTAACGGAGTTTGTATACAGCAAACCAATAAACGGCGACGTTGGTGTCAAATCAAACCACTGTTTCTTCTTGCTTTCCACTGACAGATATGGATTCCTAATTGCGTAGTTTCTCACGCGCTATTTTATGGCTCTACCTTTCGTTTAAAAGGCGCCCATGTTTGATGTTTATTTTTTTTTTTATTATGATATTGTTATTGAGGTGCTTTATCTATTGACAATTCATTTTTGATCATTCGACTCTAATCTTGTAGATGCCAAACTTTTCTTGGATGATGGTGGTATCTTTGTAAATTATTTGAAAACGTAACATTTTTTCAATACGTTTATCTGTTAGAGATGTCACACATGTAAGATGAGATGAAAGTTCGTAACCTAACACAAACATGAATTACTCCATTTCTTACTAAATAATACTCCCTCCATATTCTTTTACATGACGTTTTAGATTCTTTTTTCTGTTTCATTATATTTGACGTTTTCAAAAAACTATGCATAATATGATAAGATATGACGTTATTTACCCTCATGTTATTATTTCTAGTCAACAAACTCGAGTTTCAATATGGAATAATGTGTTACGTTAGATGATGGTCAATTACTGAAAAGGATAGAAATGACTTTGTAGCAATTTGCCTTAATTTGTGTGTAAACTATAAAACGTCATGTAAAAGAATACAGAGGGAGTATTAGAATAGAAGCCTCTTTATACTCTATTAATCTTGTACAAGTAGTAACTGTAGAAAAACATAAACCAGAACAATCTACATTAAAATTGATCTAACTAAAAAAGTATAGTTAATTCAATCTACTAAGTATATATAGAATATCAATTAAGCATATGTCGCATACGAATTCAACTGTTTATCCAAAAAAAAAAAAAAATCATTGATTCAACTTAATTCCATGCAGATCATATTTAATATATATCTCTGTGTTCTTTTCACATTTTTAATGATAAAGGTTTCTAGTTTCTACCGGGAACTATAACATATAGAATTTAAATGGTAATATATATAGAGATTTTGATTACCAAATGTTTAGGTTTTGTTTTAAATATAGAATTTCTTAAACGTTTTAAAATGAGCTAGCAGCTTTTATTCATTATTCTTTTTCTTACAAACATGTGTAAATGCTAAGGTTATGAATGGGAAGCTGAATAAAAAGTGGTTCGCCTGCTTGTTGCTTGTGTGGAGCATCCACTCCCAAATTGCCATTCACCAAAACAAAATAATTGTGTGCGTACAACAATCAAAATAATAATATAAAATTCTGATCTACAAGCAGTCTAATTTAGAGAGCAAATATGAAGATCCGCTAGGAACAGTATACACATTCCTCATTTGAAGTGTTTTGTGCGGTCTGTCTATTTTTTGTTTTATTTATATTATAAAATTTAATAATAATATAAATTATTTTAAATATATACAGTATTTTGAACTATTTTTATCCACTTTCACTATTCATGTATATGTTTTGGACCGGTAGATCCGCTTGATCCACTCTTATACCGCTAGATCCGCTCGATCCACTTTTGTTTCACTCGATCTGCTTGATCCACTAGATACGCAACGCTAAATCTCACAATATAACATATCCTCGACAAATCTAGAGCATAATATATATTCTAGAAATCATGCCATCAAATCTGATAGAAAACTGCTAGTTTAACTTTCCCCGCGTAATATATCGAGTTAAGCTTTCATTTCATAAATCTTCTAAACTTAGGCTGGAATATAAGCAAAAATCATTTTGCCAACAATGATTATATGCAAAACTAGGATGATTAGACTTGTAATCGATGTACAACACATCTTCTCAAAATTATTAAATTTTCCTAACTATTAGTTTTATACAAACTCCGACTTAATCATGTATTATACAAGTGGTAATTTCACAAAACACTATCTTTAAAATTGTCAAGTATATAGCCATAAGGGATAGGACTTTCGTCGTTTAAAATAATTTGCTGATAATCAATCTCTCGAAAACCAATCTTGTAAATGCAGTTTGTGAAAACCAACTACAAAAGGAAATACACTTCGAGAACATGAAGGCTTAGCAAATATTCACTCAAGATAAATTCCTGTAGAAGAGACAAGCGCGGCGATCAAACAAAACTGTAGTCTACTGATTCGTCGCTACCAAACACTAATAACTAAAGATCTCGGCAATGATTTTTCCAACAACCAAATTTTCTAAGGTTGAAGAACTTCAGTATTAAACGCCAAATATCTTCACTAGCGACCGCAAGATGAAATTTTCTCTATGAAATGTATACACATATACACCCGTTTGTACCATCGTTCTATAACGAATTATTAGATAACAACTTGATAAACTGGTCTAAATAGTTTGGTGCTAAAAATTACTGTCAGGTTTATTGGCAAATTTAACACGATAACTCGGCTTGAAGCAAACAACATACAAATTTAATTACGTGGGCATGGACACCCACGCATCTTGGATTGTCAACAAGGAGATGTTCTTTGTTTTCCTTTCTGAATAAATCTAATTGAAGAAACGATCAAGTTAAAAAAAGTTATTCTGAGTTTATAACCCATGATTACCGGAAAAAGAAAAGATATATTTGTTAACGAGGTCATTTTTAATATATATAAGATAATAAAAGTGAAGGAAGCAAACAAGAATAATGCGAAAACAAAGTAATGCAATGCAATAAAGTAATGAATAAAATTAAGGATAATAATAAAAAATGAAATTGTGGCTGCAAATTGCTGGCAAAGAACACAGACTCTTCCTCCTCATGTCATGTCAATTTTCAACTTCAAGTTCCCCACTTGACCCATTGGTCACTCTCTCCTTCTCTCTCTTTACCTATGAAATTACTCTTTTCCACGCTGTGTAACACTCAGCCCCCTTTCTCCTTCTCTCTCATAGGTTGTACAGTTGTACTCATCTGCTCAGTCTCTCTCTCTTTAGATGACCTCCTATAATGCATCTGAGTCTTGAAGCTACTTAACACACTCTTGATTCTTCTTGACAAATGTGATTTTGTGTATCATCTGTCTCTCCATCGACTCCCAAAGTAGAAAAACTGGAAACATAATAAAATGGAAAAAAAATCCCACTTTTGATCTCTTCCACTTATTATTATTATATACCCACTTCTCTCCTCTTCTATAAGCAGCAACGAACTTCACTTCTCTCTATTTCCTTTTTCAGTTTATTCTCTCTTTGCCTCACTATTTTTGCTCATATGTGTTTGCTAGATTTGATTTACCAAAGTTGAATCTATTCCTCATATAGTATCATTCTCACCATGACAAGCAGCTAAGTCCCTTTTTCTCCCTTTCTCTCTGGTTTATTAATGATCTAAAGAACCCTAATCTCTTTGATCCTTACAAGAAAAAGCAAAAACCCTAGCAAACAAGAAACAAAGATAAGCTATGGAATCGATCTCTCACCAAGCAAACAGGAACATTAATACCTCCACACAATCAACACCTCCTTCCCCAAGCCGATACGAGAACCAGAAACGCCGTGACTGGAACACGTTCTGTCAATACCTCAGGAACCACCGTCCTCCCCTCTCTCTCCCTTCGTGCAGCGGCGCACACGTGCTCGAGTTCCTCCGCTACCTCGACCAGTTCGGGAAAACAAAGGTTCATCACCAAAACTGCGCCTTCTTCGGCCTCCCTAACCCTCCCGCACCTTGCCCTTGCCCTCTCCGACAAGCCTGGGGCTCACTCGATGCCCTCATTGGACGTCTCCGTGCCGCCTACGAGGAGAACGGTGGCCCTCCCGAGGCTAACCCCTTTGGCTCACGCGCCGTCAGGTTATACCTCCGTGAAGTCAGAGACTTCCAGGCCAAAGCTCGCGGCGTTAGCTACGATAAGAAGAGGAAGAGAGTCAACAGGCAGAAAACGCAAACGTTACCGCAGACGCAGCCACCTCTGCCGCTTCAGCAACAGCAACCACATCAAGGTCAGTCTGTGATGGCTAATTACTCGGGTGCAACTGTATGATCATATATATATCGATAAATCTCTTTACTTTTAATGTATTGTTTCGTATTTGCTTCTATATGTGTGTTAATGTAATGACTTCTCTACATTATCCACAGATGATGTTGTTGCTCATTTAGTTGTTTATGAATACGATAAATTATGATTATTCACGCTAATGTGTTTGATCCTTTATGTTTTTGGAGATTTATTTTCACTACCATCAGCTAGAGGATTATACGAGTTTGATACCTGGTACAGTTAGGGTTTATATGTATTATGCAAATATTTTTTATGATCACCGGAGGTGCCTTTTATATATAACTCCGCTAGATTTTAGGGGATATGTTAATATTTCTTTTCCATGCGATGATAGGAAACATTTGTATATGATCATATCATTTCAATGATTTAGATATGAATCTGTATATGAACGGCATAGAAGCTATATATTTACTCGAATGTGTGTATGTACAGGATTACTTTATGGTTACTCAGTGTGGTATACTGGTATATATATAGTTATATACTAATAAGTAATAACGCGTCTCATTGTTAGAATCAAAACCCTGATATGATGGCACAATAAAATTGTGAATGAAACAACTTTGTAAATGTATGCTTCTTAATCAATTCCAGATACTGTTGTATGAGAATATCGGATTGGTTGTTGCTAGCTATTGCCTGTTGTAGTCCTACAAATTGATGAGCAAAGCCATCTCACATGTTTTCTCATTAAATGCTTACTATTGTTTTCTTTGTCTTGAGTATGAATTCACTGTTTTGACTTTCAATGTCACCTTATAAATTATTGATTCTACTTCTTCCAATGGACTATTATTAATTCATGTATAAAAAATATTTCAAACAAAAATTATAAAAAATTTCGAATCTAAAAACATATAATCTAAATTTATAAAAAAAATTCATTTTTAATTCGTTTTTATTTATTTTTATTTGTTTATTTAATTTTAAACCAAGGGTATTATGAATATTTTAACCTTTAATAAATGTCATTTTTGTGATTTTCTCCTTCTAATGTCATTTTTGAGACAAAAACTTAAAATGCGCTATTATTGACAATTGCCTTTATTATTTATTCATGTATAAATTTTTTCTCAAATGATTTCACTCAAGATAGAACCTTAGGAGAATAAAAACCATGACTTAAGTGACAAGGTAATTTGTTAGAATATTGGCCTAAATGACTATTAAAATAAATTTCATTAGAAAGATTTCTTCTAAACCCACATTTACGAACCATAGTCTTCATTTCATCTTATACGCGAAACCCAAAGTCAGCAAGCCTAACTTTCATTTCATCTATAACGCCAAATGAAATTGTCTCTTCCTATCTATCTCTACTTTCTAATTAAAAATCTAATTTTTTTTGAAATAAGCCCAAAAGAAAAACCGTAATAAAATTTGTTTGAGAATGTTAACCTAAACCTAAAAAGGATCTATATTTAAAAGTAAACAAATAAACAGACAAAAATACAAGAAAACATGCACATCAAAGAGTTTGGGATTGGATTTCTTTCAAGTGACTTATTTAAAGAATCAGTTTTTTTATGCATAGAGGAATATGAAGTTTCACCAACCATATAGAAATAGAGATAGATATCAATAATTTTAAAAATAATTATCGTAATAAAAATTATCCTTAGAATTTACATATTCAGAGAAAATCAAACCTCTTCGATAGACACAAATAGGAATTCCGAAACAGCAGACAGGTTGGTACGATGTTCTCACACTTCACTGAAGTGAACGGTTTCGATTAAACATACTATCAAAGAAGTGCGCCCGATGCTTACCACGTCTTCACCGGCTTTACTCCAGCAGTGGTCCCGGTTAGAAAGCCAATCGCACGTGGAACCGAGTAAGTTCTGTCCGGCTCAGTGTACAATAAGATCGTCTGGACCCACTTTTATTTTTATTTATTTTACTTAATTTTATATTTTACAGAAACAAAACCTTTTTTTTTTTTTTTTTTTACAGAAACAAAACTTTGATTAGAAAGATTCGTCACCGCTCACTCACCACCACCTCTTTTACTTTCCCAGATTTGGGAAGAGGCCTAGGTATAGTCTTTTAGACCTACTGATAATGCATAGATGAAATAATGCATCATACTTGTATTTTATTATTAGTAGTGGCAGAAACATATCTACAAGACTACTACCATGGTTATATAAGTAGTATTGTTTATTCTATTTCATACATTTTTTAACAATCCACGTAATAACTCAGCACTAAATTAAATTTTAATTCCTACTATAGTTTTTAACGACCCAAAACTCAAAAATGATCAAAGGATCCTTCAGGTTTTTCTAAGCTCCCTTTTCCTTGTCTTTTAGGACTTCTTATACTGTCCACCTACATATTCCAAAAGTGCAAAGTTGTTAGAATACATATCTCGGCACAGTAGTTTCTAAGAGCCTCTTTCTCTGTTGTTGCCTGCCTGATAATGCAAGATGGGTCAATGAACCTTCTAGTGACTACTGTGGTAACAAAACCATAGGCCAGGGGATGGGATACCCACTTCCCTCACAGCTTGCTTATGGAGCGAATCGAGTTGAACTATACCGGTACGTACTATTATTGTTTCTTTTGTGCATGAAATGTATCAGTACCATATGTATTCTGAAGTCACGGCCTTTATATTTCCAGGAGAAAATTGTAGTACTGTAAAAGGCTAAAAGCTTAATCAGTCACATTTTATCAAATGTATTGGATTGAGAGCAAGAATTATTCCTCTTGCAGCACTAATCCTACCTAATGTTTTGTTGTTTCACTATAACTTACACAGGTGTACCTTCTTTCCAGCAATAACTCGATTCCCTTGGCACAATGATCCACTTAAGGTAACTAAGAGCGGTTCCAACGCAAATCCTACAAATTAAAATAACATCCCCAGGATTCCAAGCAAATCTCTTCAGGTAATATTAAGTATCTTTTCTCTGATGTTGTGTTCTGAACTGGATGAATGTTTATGTTTGCAGGTTCCGGTTCTTGTGTGTACGAGACGTGAACTCAACCTCCAGGCTACAACTAGGGAGCATTGATCTGTACAGGATCCACCATTTGTGAGAGATGGAATGTACATCATACATACTTGATGCGTTTTTCACACATAAAGTGTACATACTTGATACTTTATGTATAACTATCACATAATCATCACCATTCGTGAGGCCGTGAGGGAATTAGCTTTGTTGAATAAATGTGCAAGTGGAAAATGTTGTTATTGTTAAGGATCAACTTCATGAGACCAAATAAAAGCTCAGCAAACCATGTTTTGAGCAGCTGAGTCTCCTTTCCACAATGATAAATATATTTTATTTCACAATTAAGAAATTACATTAAATCTGCATTATTTTTATGTTTATTAAATTTTAATAAAGTTAAATCAACAATAGTTTAATAAATTTAATTAATCTTCTTGAAATTTGTACCTTTATAGAAACAAAAATTTATCTCTATGAATAAAGCAGCTCTTAATGGGCTTTTTCTTTGCTAAAGAAGCTTTTAATGGGCTTTAGAGAAGCCAGGAGAGACTCTGTTTGTTCGTCCTCGCCGTCTCTCTCAAAGACGACGACAAAGGAAGAGTCTTTCTGTGTTTCAAGAAGTATATCTCTCTATCCATGGCGGATGCACGCGGTGATGATCTAGCTGAATCGCTAAAGAATCTCTTCACGAGTGTATCATCCATGGTGAAATCGGAGCTCCAGGTGATGACAAAAAGATCCGAACTTTACAGATTATAAGTAATCCAATTGCAGATCTGAAATTGAGCCTCGTTGTTCGTTTGGAGTTTAGGGAACGAACAATCAGCTGGATCTGTTGGAGAAGATGAACCTGAGAGTTGCGGCGGAGTACGATGATCTGGGTGACGTGGCGGCTGGGCTGAGAGTTTTCGCGGAGCAGATGAAGTCGAAAAGTGGAGGCTTGGATGAGTTCGTGGGACAGATGGACGCAATCGAGAAACAGGTGTCGGAGTTCGAAGCTGTCATCTCTGTTCTCGATCGTTATGTCTCTGTCCTAGAATCCAAAGTCCGAGCTGAGTGTCGGAATCATCAACATCATCGTCGGTCTAATGAGACTGTTACAGAATGATTCACCATTGTAATAACTATTAAGAGTTATCCGAAATGTTACTGAAACTTTGTTTTCCTTTTAGTTTTAAGTTTAACCAAACTGTAATTGGATTGACCAAACTCGTTTCCTTGTGTCTGAACCAAACTATAGTTGTTGCTTTTTATGAACTAGCCAAAGAACAGCTCTATCTTGTCTCTGTTGCTGTCTCGTTGAGTAGCGCAACCACGGGCCAGTTTTCAATCGAGTAGCAAAGTAGCTTATGGGTCTATAATCAGGTGGACAAAAGATAAATCAACTAAAGCTAGTTTGGCTTAAGCTAATTACTGAAGCTAGGATATATTACTCAATGGATTCCAATTTTGTGTTTCTTGAATGTAATTTAAAAATTGTTTATCAGTTTATATGTAATAGCTTTGCGACTCTGTATTCTATATTGTGTTTTTTTAATATTATTAAGAAAATGTAATGTCATTATTCTACAAAATGTCTCTAATTCTTTCATTACAAAAGAGATGGCAATCAAAGATGGCATTCTACACGTGTCATGTCTTAATTCGTGGTTATCCTTCTAATGGAGAAGTACACTTAGAACATATCTTAATATTGTTATTTTATCTTTGGTCAACTCGTGTTTATTTCTCAATTAGTGTCTTTGACAGAAACTCGTGTCCTTGTTATCAGTTTTGGACTAATTTCTAACGATAGACTGAAAAAAGTCTCAGGAAGATAAGTAAATATTCAAAAGATGAGTACTAGTTAAGACATTCAAAAGTTGAGTACTAGTTAAGACAAAATCCACCCGTATTCTAAGGCGAAATAATTTCTTACGAGTGGCATTCAAACCCTTATATATCTTCATAAATGCTAGTACGTAACCTTTTAGTATTTAATAAATTATCTTAAACTGGGAGTAAAGTGAAAACAATACTTCGAATGATATATAAAAGATAAGATATTAATTAAGTGTTGACCCGTATTGTAAGGAGAAAAAATAAATAAAGGTTTGCAAGCCTAAGAAGCAAGTTCAACACGCATGTTACTGGTGATGTATTTGAAACTTATTTTTCTCTCTATATAAAGGAACTCAATATATACGATAATATATACAAAAGCAATAAAAATCATAAAACATGATGAAAACATCTCGATTGATAATGATATCTTTCTTGCTCGTTGCCATAACAAGATCATATGATGTTCTTGGCGAAGGCACAGACGTAGTTTACGATGCAGATGCGCAGCCTGTTATGGCCAACGTTCCTTATTACATCAGCTTCATGACGTACGAGTACAAGATGTGGATTTGCCGTGTGAATATGGGATCTAATGATCCCAAGTCATGCCCACAACAACCGGTAATGATCACTAACCCACCTTCAGATCTCCCCACACAAGTTATGTTTCTGTTACCAGCATCAGCACCAAATAACACCGTTCACGAATCAACCGAACTTAATATTAAGTTCATAAGTCCCGGTCAATGCGGTGAATCCGGGTTTTGGAGAGTAGTTCAGAATAGCACAACTTTAGAAGGTGAAGTTGTCCTGAACGGGTGTAAGTCAAATAATGATAGTAAGTTCTTTATACATAAAACTAATGAATATTACGAGTTTACTGTCGGAGACAACGACAATGTAGATCCAATCACTATCAGTCTATCTAACGAACCAGTTGGTAGACAAAAGCTGTTAGCGAAAAGGTTTGCTGGAGTGATGGAGGTTTACTTCTACCGGAATATGCCTAAGGAACAAGTTTAGTTTTTTTTTTTAATGTAATGTTTATTTCAGTAACAAATAAAACTTGTTGTAAAACATGATATATAGTACGTGAAAGTGATGTAACTTTATTTACAATTTTCGAAACATTTTTTTTTTTTGAACACTTCAATTTTCGAAACATATATTACTCAAATTTATCTATTTTCGGGATGTTACTAGATGCAATTTCTAGATAAATTTAACTGACAGAGTAAATTAAAACTTCTTCTAAATAGTAATTTGTTTTTTTGGAATGTTACTAAATGCAATTTCCAAATAAATTTAATTGACAAGAGTAAATTAGAACTTGTTGTGAACATGATATATGGATTACGAATCTACGAGTACGTCTACATGATGAAACAAGCCAACCGCAGTAAGATTGTACTCATCCGTCGACCATCATTTACCAAGATTATTTAGAAAGAACAATGACTAGCTTAACACCATAAAATTATTCATCCGCACCGCACCTGTTGGTTTAACATTTGAAAATCATGAAACTAAACATTCGTAAAGTTGTCTGAAGCGTTTTTAATCATTTCTTAATCAGTTGGTAGCTTTGACAAAAGCTTTGACGAAAAGTATCCACTGATCCATAACAAGATGGCGAATCCAAGAGGATTTTATTTATGCACAAGTGGTAAAAAAATACGAGTGGACGATCTAGCATAAAATACAAAGTACACACATAGGTTTTTAATATTTTAAGAATTAGAACAACTTCAATAGGAATATTTAGGGGAATATTTCACTCTTACAAAAATATGAGAAAGAATAAGATAATATCTCGTTTTAATAATCTATTGCCATGTGTTGCTTTATATATAATCTAATATTTTATAAATAATCAAAGGTGAGAAACACAAATTAAAAACCTCATGAATGATCGATATCGCAAGGAAAAGTCAACGTTTATAATGTTTATCCATAGTACATTCGCCCATGATCCAGATCCATATTGGAAGGAAAAGTCAACGTTTATAACTTAAGAGCAAGTTCAAAATGCGCAAGTGGACTAGTATTGAATTCCATTATTCGCCCATGATCCAGATCCATATTGGAAGGAAAAGTCAACGTTTATAACTTAAGAGCAAGTTCAAAATGCGCAAGTGGACTAGTATTGAATTCCATTATTTCCCTAACCTCTTTCTATAAAAGGAACATAAAATCAAAACAATAATATCATACACACACACACAAAAGAAGCAAGAAAGTGAGAAATAAACAAACACAAATATGACAACATCACGATTGATCATGATCACTTTCTTGGTCGTTGTAATAACAACATCATATGTTGTTATTGGAGATGGGAACGACGTAGTTTATTCTGCAGACGCAGGGCCAGTCTTGCCCAACGTTACCTATTACATCAGCTTCATGTCGTCCGACTACAACATGTGGATTTGCCGAATGAATGCGAGATCAACAGATCCCAGAACATGCCCACACCAACCGGTAATGTTCACTAGACCAACCATAACACCAACGCCTGTTATGTTTATATTACCATCATCAACACCAGACACTACTGTCATACGTGAATCAACTAAACTTAGCATCAAGTTCGCAAATCCAAGCCAGTGCGGTGAATCAGGGGTTTGGAGAGTAGCAAATGGTGAAGTAGTTCTTAACGGAGTTGAGTCAAGGGAAGATAGTTTGTTCTCAATCCACATGACTGACTCATATTACAAGTTTACTATCGGTGAGAGTGTCTATCCAGACGTTTATGCAACGAGTATCAGTTTATCTAACGATAGATATGGTAAAGATAGGTTGATAGCGAAGCAGCCTTCTGGAGAGATGGAGGTTCTTTTCTACCAAAATTATCCACCTGAATATTAAGTCACATATTTTGTTTTTACCTGGGGCTTTATTATGTAATATGTTTTCATTTCTAAATTAAATAAAACTTTTTGTAAACATATGATGAATACCCATGTAATGTTTTCATTTCAAAACAAAATAAAAACAACAAAATAAAAACATGTTGTTAAAACATGGTCTAGCTAGTTTTTCTTATCACAAGCATGAATACGAGATAAATGAAGTACCGCATAATTTCAAATTAGCACGATTTAACCCATCAAACGTTTACACCAGGAAAATTAATGAGAATATACACTTTTTCTCGTCGCAGAACTGAATGACTAAACCATTCGTCCTCAGCACTAACCAAAGAACAGCTCTCTCTCTCTCTCTCTGCTGTCTATTGTATCTGTTGCAGTCTCTTCGAGTAGCTCAACCATGGGCCAGTTTTAAATTGTGTCGTAGCAAAGTAGCTTATGGTTCTGTAATCACTAATCAGATGGACAAAAGACAAGTCAGCTAAAGACAAGGATATATTACTCAATGAATTCCAATTTTATGTTTAGTGAAGGTAAATAGGTAATTAGAAAATCTATTCATTCAGGTTTGCCCAAAAAAAAAAAAAAAAATATATTCATATTCATTAATTTTACAGTCTATTTATAATAGTTTTGTGATTTTTTTTATTTCTCTTCTGGCAAAACGTGTTTTAGTGCTATCATTAATTTGTATATATTTTTTTGCATTCTAATTTTTTTTAATTAAAAACAAAAACATGTACTGATAATGTTCTACAAATTAAAATGGATCTAACTTTTTCACAACAAATTATATATCAATTAGAATTTAGAACAAATTAAAAAAATATAAACAACTTATAGATCAAAGTTTGCAATTCTATTTAGTTTTTTTTTTTAACTCTCTTACTAATTATCTGTAAATCCGACTATGTTAGACAAAGTAATTTATTTATAAGAATCTTTTTTAACAACAAAATAAATAAGTTATTTTTTCTCTGGGCTTTGAATGGGCTTTAGAAGATAGCTCGTCTTGTTGTTCTTCCTCGCTCTCTCTCTCTCAGATTCGCTCATACTCTCTCCTCCAAAGAAAGCAAGCTCCTTTGATCCATCTTCCTGATCTCCTTTCTAACTGTAAGTTTTGTTATTCCCTTCTTCAATGCTTGTATAGATCTCAGAATAGATCAGAATTGAGCTAAGAAGAGATTCGTTAGACCATTGACGATGAGATCTAAACCAGATCGATCATCATGATCTGTTTGTTGTAAGAATCTTACATAGACTATGTGGGTTTTGTTCGTAAAGTCTTTAGCTTTGCTGGGATGTTATGGAATCGTTACATCGTGTAGAAAGTCCTAATCTTTCTGGGGGAGATTCTCCACTTTTGATTAGCTCAATTCAATACGTTTAGGGTTTATAGAACAACAGGCAAAGCTCTCACCTTTGCTCTAATCTAAAACTATAAGCTTGAGGACAAGTAAAGTTCTTTCCTTTTTCACAAACTTATGTTGTCAGATTTGTGTTGCTAGGCTCTCAAATGGGTTCATCTGAGAAGAGGTCAAAGGATGTGATGAGTGACATACCAACCTTCAGTGGAGAGAATCTGCAGAAGAATTTGAAAGTTATACAGAACAGGTCTCTGATTCATTACCACACCTCTCTCTCTCTCTTTCTCGTTTTAAAAAAAGATGGTGATCAATTATTGAGCCTAAGTATGTTTGTGTCTTGTGTGCAGCCGGACGTTTCTGTCTATCATAGCTGGAGTGCTTGCAGGGATAATTGGATTCACAGGGTTGACTGGTTTTGTGTTTTACTTTGTGGTGATGTTGATCACATCTGTTGGACTCATGGCCAAGGCAGGATTCTCTGCTGACTTGTACTTTGATTCATGGAATCGAGTTCTCTTTGACGGCTTTCTTGGTGGCCTCATGGTACGACATCATTTTCTTTTCTCAGTTTAGTCCTTATACGTGCTTTTTATCAACATGTCAAGCTCATACTTATTACAGTCTTTTTTAATCTTTCTTTTTGCAGTCGTTCGTGTTGTTCTGGACGTATCCTTTTACTCTCAATCTCTGGTGGTGTTTTATGAAAATGTGAAAACGTTGATCCTTGGTTTGATTAGCTTTATGAATGGTATAGTGTAGGTGAAAGCTGTATGATAAGCTCCTTAGAAACTTGGGATTAGTCTCTAGGTGGCTTTATGGTTTAGTAAGCTTTAGCTTTGTTTAGAGAAAAAGATAAGGCTTAATATGCACATTTGAAAACAGCTCTCTGTTTCTCTCAGTATGTTTCCTTAATGATGGAGTAGATTTGCTTATGACTTGGTCCACATATTCTAAAGGATCTTCAGCTGCAAATGAAGATGGTGAAACAACACACATGAGTTTGGTACCTGCAGAAGATTGGACAATGTTTCTCTGCCTCTCTTTTTGAACAAACAGATTATGAGTCTATTACTTTGCCTTTGTTTCAGTTATGCTTGACATCACAGTAATTGTGAAACCTTTGGATTGTCTAGTTAAAGTATTTTAATCACCCTTTCTTCAAATTCAAAGTTCTTGAATTTTTTTTATCGAAAGTTGCATATCTGCCTGCTACAAATACAAAAGCATGTTTCTCGATGGCTAAGTAGACAAAATAGGTGGCTAAATAACACTTCATCATAAAAGTTTCATATCCCCATACGAGGATAGAGTCATTCTTCTTCCTTTTTTAAGGCACATTTATAAAATCAAAAATCAAAAACTATTACACAGCTTTCAGCTTTGTTGGAAATCAAATTAAATTCCAAGTTCTGATTTTCTTAACAAGTTCCCTTAGGAACCAAAGGAACGCAACTATTTAATAATTCCAAAATCATTTAGTTAAATTCTCACTAGGCCGAAGTTTTGGTAATCTCAGATAAAATTGTTTTGCTTGTTCATTAGATTAATTCTCCATTTCTGACTTCTTATCATGACGATAATTTGGGCTTGGTCCATACCAATACATATGATTCTTGGGGCTATTTTGAAAAGTTTTTATAGTTCGATAAATCAAAAATACGAGGCTCGGGTTCGAACATTAAGTCTAGCCCAACTTGTTCAACTTATTTTACTGTCAACATTTAAGATCGAACACAACCGGCAGCAATAATAGACTAATGTGTATGTATATGTGTCATGTTGCAGCTTGACGTATTAAAGAAACGTATTGATTAGTATTAGCTCTCCATAATATACAAAGCATGCTTTGTTTTGATACTTAGTTGGTGATGGAGTAGAGTTGATGAGTAGCCTGTTAGAACTCCTCATGTTTCTATTTTTTAGTGTTTAAAACGACAGTACATTATGGACATTACTAACTCTACGCTTTTTGCATTTACTTTTATAGTATTTAATATCGGCCATACATCACTTGCGTAGCTATCGCCTTCCTGAAAAAGACCTAAAGCACATATGCACGCATATATAGCTATATGCACGCATATATAGCTTCATGCAGAAACTTGATGATATATATATTTGTACATATAAGTGTGTGGGTTTAGGTTTGCGTTTGTTAATTAATGTCAAAAAATGACTTACACAAAACGGGTATAAGAAATATATATAAAGACATTAATACAATTATATATAAACAATTCAGTTTCTTATTTTGTATGTAAATACTTTTTAGAAGAAAACTTACGCTAGATACAAATACTACTTGCATTTGGTTAAGGGAAAGGAGAACTAAATGAATAATGTTGACTATGTTAAAATATGGTCCATATGGCCATATCTCCAGAAAATGGTGGGTCAAGCACGCATGTACACAAAAATGGTGTGCTTATCAATCCTAGTAGTCTTTTTGAATATTATTTGTGATCATGGAAGACTAACATAAAAGTCGCCGCGAAGAAAACTATAAAAGAGACTTTGAGTTTTAAGGCCAAAAGACATCTCTTGAGTCTTATATAGAGATGAATATGAATTTACATTTATCTGTATACCAAAAGCTAATATGTAGCGTTCATGTGACCAAAGCTATTTATGGTGTAAGCTATTTATCATAATTGTTGAAATTGTAGTGCATATTCGTTGGGGATAAATTGTGTGTGTGTGTGTGTGAATAAGTAAGGGGATAGTATAATCGTTATGAAACTTGAAAATTGAGCATATATATGAACATTCAATTATTATGAAACTTAAAAATTGATAGAACAATTAACTGTAAGACTTGAATAAAAATGAAAAGTCTATATAATTTAACCGAACTCCAAAGGCATACTCATACTCCTAGATACATAACCATAGAAAATGTATTTATTTTATTTTTAGATTACACCCTCCTCTCTCCATATATATATAGTCTTCAAAGAAAATATGCATTTTTGTTAAAACTCAAAAAAAAAATATATATATACTTTATCACATATGCTACAAACGTCTGTTCCTAGCTAGCATAGGTTATTCGATACTAGATACTGATGACGAAAAACATTAGAAAGCCAGCCAGCAATATCGGTGTAATTATCTATACCGGCCAAAAATTCCTCAAAAACATATCAACCGATTCCAGCCAAAAAAAACAATTTCCCCGGCAAAAAAACGTTGTTCATTTCCTATCCTTTTCATTGGTTCTGGTGTCAATAGTATCCGACATGATCTGCGAAGGAAGAATATCTTGAAGTAATCCATGATCTCTAATGACCGAAGTAGTTGAAGTAGAAGCTAGTGACACATCATAACTAAATACAGGGAATGATGATGATCCTGGATTTGCGAAAATGCCATCTGAGGAGCTTTGATTGATCATGCTTAGAGAGTTGTTGTACATGCTACTGTAGGGTTGATGATGCTGCGTCAGCAAGTAGCGTGGCTGAGGGATAGAGAATGATGATGATGACGCCGTGGTTGCACCATGGTTGAGGATTGGTGACGTAAGCATTGCTATGTGTCCACGTGTCATGGGGAAAGGGTGAGTGTGTTGACCTTCGTAGGTTGTCATGACGATGTAAGGATCATCAGACGATCTCTCCACTCGCTTCTTCACTCCACAACCCACTGTGGTGCAACGGTAATAGCTTCTACACATTAAAAGACTTGATATTAAATAATTATATATATAAATTAAACGTGTTTAATACAAAATTTGGGGGAAAATGAAATTTGGACGATATGAGGAACAAACAATTAATCTCGAGATCTAAGATGAAGTTTGGAACAAGTAACACAAATCAAGGGAAGAAAAGAACACAGAAACCTCATGTAGTGGAATAAAAGTAAAGATTTTTTTTTTGTAACTTAAGTAAAGATATTCTTGGAAAAGAAAATTCAAACATTTTGGACCTTACACACGCGTATTAGGTATATATAAGTCGTCTTTATATATTATCATAGTGAAAATTCATATAATATGAATTTAGAGTCATGTGATATGCATATAGACACATAGACACGGCATGTATAGAGCACATTGAATCTAGGGCTCATACAACATCTAGCAGATGCTATATGAAACCAAAAACGAAATTCATGTAGAAATTGTAGATGATTCTTATCAATAAGAAAACTGGATCTTGTAAAATATATTATTTATGCATATCAAGTATATGTAAACACAGATGCATGAAAAGTGATGATGACATATACGGATCAAGCTAGGGCACATGTATACAGAGTAATATATATTACCTGGGATAAGGACTGTTTTTCACAGCTTTCTGGCCGTACTTTCTCCACCTATAACCATCGTCAAGATTATCAATATCGCTCCTCGTCAGAAACGCAAACCTAGCCTCTCTTGCCTTCTTTTGGTTCTTCTTCTTTGCCTTCAACCTAGTTCAAAACATAATGTTCACACAAAAATTTAACAAAATCCAAACCCGATCCAAACATAAATAATCAGTTAATAAAATGGTAAGTTAATTGTTTACTTACTGTGGCTTAGTATCCTTTTGCTCTTGTTGATCTCCTTCTTCTGGATCTTTAAGAGTAACCTCCTTATCAGTATTATCGTTTACAGCTTCCTTGGATGAAGAGGAGACTGAGGTTGAGTTTGGAGATGTCGTTGCTGTGTTCACAACTTCTGATGACATAGCCTTTGTTGTTGAAGGTTGAGACAAGGGTAAATCCGTATAAAAGAGGTTGGTATTATTGTTTTGGAGAGGAAAGGCATCGAATGAAAAAGAAGAAGAGTTAGAGGATGAAGCAAATTGATGGTGGTCTTGTGAGAGCAAGTCAAGAAAATGATTGGGTTCTTCTGCTAAATAAGAATAAGGAAAAGGTGATGAAACTGGAGCATCGAAGATGCTTGAGAGATTGATGTTGTTAGCTAGCTCCAACTGATGATTATGATGATCTGATGACGTATCTAGATTCACCATGTGTGATGATGGTGTTGCTTGTAAGATTTTTTGCTGTTGTTCTTCTTGCTACTGGATCTTAGTCTCTGTGTTCTTGGTACTGTTGAGCAGCTCCTTTTGTTGTTGATGATGATGATCCTCTTCTATTTTTTTCTCCATGTAATATAAAAGATGAAATCTCTAAGAAGATACTTTATAGAGTTATCATCATCATTGTCATCTTCAGATGAGAGAACTTTCCTTTAGGTTTTTAGGTGATTTGATGATATGTTTTTCATTTTGTAATGGTTTGTGTGATTTGAGATAAGAAGGGGGGGGGAGAGAGAGAGAGAGAGAGAGAGAGAGAGAGAGAGAGAGAGAGAGAGAGAGAGAGAGAGAGAGAGAGAGAGAGAGAAAGGTGTGAATATAGCTTTTGTGGAGTTCGGGTTCTTCTGGAAAACAGCTTGAAATTAGGAGGTTTCCCATTAGTCTTATTATTTTATGTCCTCTCATTTACCCGGGCAAGAGTATAATAAATTTTTTTTTTTTTTGGTAATATTCACGTGGCACAAAAAATGGAAAAATTGGTCACCGGTAAACGCCAGCATAGAAGACGTACGGTCATGAATGGCATCGTGACGGTGCCGTCCTTTGCCGGAAATTTAACTTTTCTCCCTTCATTTCAGTTAATTTCTTCTTTATTCACACATTGTTTCGTGTCTCCTCGGCATAGTTACAGTTTGGTCTCTCATTTTATTATGGTCCAAATATTATTCGGAGTTTACATTTCTTTTTTTTGCTACGAGCATGAAAAATGTGACATAATAGGTTAGATGGGCTATAAGGATGTGGATTTTTTTTTTTTTTTTGTAAGCTTATAAGGATGTGGATTTGGAAGGTAACAATTCAATATCAGCTGGATTCTTAACGTGGAGATCAAAAATGTGAAGCTTTCAACGTTATATTTACAAAATTAGAAACCGAAGAAACATATTTAACTCATGTACTTTTGCAATTACAGGAGTAATTTGTGTGCAATTACAGGATATATGCTAGCAGGGGGCTAAAACAGTGGACCGAAAGATGCGAGTGGCGCGAAGACACATAGAATATAAAACGAAAAAGATGTGCCACATGCGATTCATTGCACCATTCATTTTTCAGTTTTATTTTAAGCTCCCGGCGGCTTTCCTTGATTTTAACTTTTAACGGCAACTTGTCTTTTCCATTAAAACATTTTATACGATAAAAGAAAATAGTATGTGGGTGTTAAAAAAAAAGAAAGAAAATAGTATGTGATTCTGACATATAAAATTACTTGACATATTGTCGCCAATTGCACACATTAATTTTTTTTCTGAAAAAAGTTGCACAAGTTAATTGAATATATTTGTTTTTTTACTGAAATTGAATATATTTGTTTGTTAATCTTCCATTAACTTTAGTAAAAAATATCAAAGGTTAATTTAAAGATCAAAAGCAAAGCACGACTACTATAATTAAATAAACATGATCACTGTATAAGCCCATTTAATAAATTTTTAGTGTATTTAAATTATTTCTAACATATTTTGCTATATTCTTCTAAAACAGGAATTAAAAAAACACAATTTCAATAAAGGAAAGCTGACACAAAACATACGTCAGCAGAGAGTTTGCTTCTTCTCCGACAAGTCATCAGTCACCAAATCCTCTTAACTATTTATTGAACCATGCCTCCACCAATTAAAGCCAGTTATAATTTTATTTGTTAGTATAAGAAAATAAATCGCAGCATCACTTTTAATTTTGTTTCCTGGTTACAATTTCATTTTCATTTCTCTATCTCAAGTTCCGTTTCGTCTAAAAATAAAAATTTATGACACTTTTGCTGGGCGGTGGGTTACACGCTTTTCTCATTACACTGCCTTTCGTGTGTGATGGGAATGAAGTGTCATGGTCATGGACCCGAGCCATCTCTTGTGACCCAAATCAGTAACACCGTAAAATTGTATATCAAGCAGCTGTTGATATGACGGCACATGGTTTATCGAAAGGCCAAAATATCAGAAAGGAGAAGGTTATCATAGGCATCGTGTGTGTGTTTTACGCGGTATTAGCTGTTTTATTATCCCTACCCTCATGTCGGTTGCTTCTGTATCAAGCCACTCTCCTTTCTAGTATTGTTTTACCCCTCGCAACACTTTTTCAGTAAGTACGTTACTTTTTTAACTTACCATAGGTTAATGATAATGGACCGTAGATAACTTTATATGAATGATTAATTATACTAATTTATAACACTCGGTGAAAGTTATGAAAACGCGTGACCAAATCCTACGATGCTAGTGCTTACCCCCAAAACAATATATGCTACAGTGATACGTACTTACCAAATTCCAATTAATATGTAGACTATACGGTACCATATGCACGTCAGCAACTCAGCATGTGTGAGGTTTTCGTGTATAGGCGTGCAATGTTTTCCAGTACGAAATTATACAGTGTAGTGTACCGTCCTAAGAAGATGATATATATATATATACGTATAAAAATGAAGATTATATATATATATATATATATATATATGTATAAAAAACATAATGGAAACCTAATCGCACTAATATAAAAACTGGGTTTGACGTGGTCAACTTGTAAAAAGTTTAGTAGCCGCAAACTGAGGAAGTACGTCCACACAGTCGCATTTTCCTACGTTTTCGTGCCACAAAAAACAAAATAAATTGCGGATACAAATACTTTAATTGGGACATAACTAATTACACATATATATATTAAGCTATTTCAAAAATAATTTTATTAGTTAAAAGCTAATACATATTTATTGTCGATTATTCTTTCTCGTAAGGCAGTATGTTAAAGTGTTTTAGGAAGGAAGTATATTCATTAATATTTTAGCTTTACACGCATATGTATGTAAGCATAGTGCATTAGTTAGACTAAATGATTTAGTCCGGTATGATATCTTCAAAATTTTAGTGCTTACTGTTTAATTAAAACTATGTTTGTGTAACTGAATGCAATGTTCTAACCTATAACCTATTCATAGGTATCTTTCAAGAAATTAATATTGTATTTTTTTTTATCGTTCTCCTCTTTTGAATATTTTGATTATTTTCTTTATCATTCAACGTTATAATAACATGTTTTAACGTTATGTAAAATAATTAAATTTGTAGATTAATAGATCGTAAATGCCAACAAATTGTATTATTTTAAACCATACTTAAAAGTAGAGAAATATGGTGTGCCATATAGTGTTGACACCTGATGTTTTAGGGTTATTAATTACAATCCCATCAAGAACAAAAATTATTATTCTAAATTCTTGTTCACTTAACCTTTCCGATATTCTTTTTATTTTTTTTATTTCTATTGTTATTATCATTTTAACGAGGAAACATTAGAGCAGCTTCGTTAGTAGTATGAAGACAAGCAGGGGCGGATCCAAAAAATATTTTAATGTGTGGCACATTATATATTTATAAAATCTTATTATATAAATATTATAATTTAAATAATAACTCAATTTATTAATATATAATTAAAATTAAATTTTTGTAAAGAATAATTATTTTATAAAAAATCACTTTAAAAAACTTGAGTCAATTAATAAGATAAACATGTTTTTATATCAAATATTTTTTATTGGTTATTTTAATATGTATTAAAATAAAATTAATAAACTAAAACTTAAATAAAATATTTCTTTTGGAAAAGGTAAAAGCTAATGTCAACGCAAAAGAAGAAAAATAAATCTTTTTCCATTATATAGAAAAAAACAAAGAAGAAGAAAGGACTATTAGATCTAAAAGGAAGAAAGGAAAACTTATTTTATATTAATGTGTGTAAATACATTAAAGTAAAAAATAATTTGAAAAAAAAAACACTCAGGGTGCTCGAACATGGGTTGGATGTGGCACCCTTTAGCCATCAAACCATCAGAGCTGACAACATCAATATTTTTCTTTCTTTATATTAGACATTTAGTATGTGGCACGTGCCACACCCTCTCAAGTATCTCATTAATACCAAGGATTACAAAAAAAAAAAAATTGGAGAGATAAAAAAAAAGTATCTCTGCACAGATGTTTTTAGAAGAGGATCAAACCAAATGTACTGAATGGTTCAATTTAAATAAATGAAGTAAAAATTGACCTTTCAACAAAACTATAATATACTATTAAAATAAAATCTGACAGATACTTATTTAGAGATATTGTCTTATAATGTTGCTCGTATATTCCAAGTTTCTCTCAAGTCTATTCGAAAGTAGTAGTTTAATTAACTGTGTATATCTCTGCTTTAAAAATTAATTGGTTTACAGCTAAGTATGTTTACTTTCCGACGTTAACATATTATACATATATGTAGAGATATTGTCCATCTGACTTAATACATTGATAGAATATTAGTAATATTCAAAACTCAAATGCTGAACTGAAAGATTAAACTTGGAAAGTCTTGAACGTATTATTGTCATGCCACTTGTCAATGCTGAAAAGTAAGAGTTAGCTATCGTGGGTCCAAGCCAAATGAGGCAGGTGTAAGTTTGTATGATTACAAGGTGCATATATAAAGATGTATTCATTTAATTTGAAGCTTGATGTATTTTCTACAAGTCGGTGATATTATATGAAACTCGCATCGGAGCAACCTCTACTTAAGAGTTATAGAGAGACTGGTGACACTCAAATTTAGAATAGCATATGAATGAGACCAAAAGATAAGATCAGCTATTGTTTCACGTCTTGGACAACCAGAATTTTGTCTTATGCAGGACGCTTACAAATGATAAAATCTGTCATCTACGGGCTATTGAATTTCTGGTTTTCTGCTTTCATTTTGCCAAAGGGTTGTTTGGTCAAAATTCAATCTCTTTGCTCTAGCTTCCTATGGTTTGGAGATATAACAAAACGAGGGATCCCTAAGGTTTCATGGGAAATATGTTGCTTGCCAAAGGAGGAAGGAGGACTGGGGCTGAGAAACCTTTCTGTCTGGAACCGTACATTATGTCTCAGACTTATTTGGAACCTATATTCGAACTCCTCTTCTTTATGGGCAGACTGGATCAGAGCTAATAGGATAAAGCAAAGTATTTTCTGGGAAATAGAGGCTTCAACGCTCTCCTCCTGGACTTGGAAAGCCATCCTCTCACTCCGCCACACTGCTGCCGGACTACTAAAAAGCAATATAGGAAATGGCAAATTTACCAGTTTCTGGCACGATAATTGGACACCTTTTGGGCAACTTATCAAGTTCATCGGTCCTCATGGACCTAGGCAACTTGGTATCCCTTCTGATGCCACTGTTGCCTCAGTCATACGAAATGGAGGATGGAACCTTCGGCCTGCTCGCTCTGATGAGGCTTTTGCATTTCAAATTCACTTATCCACGGTTTATTTTCCTCACCCTTCAGCTCCTGACGATGAATTTTGTTGGTGTGCTAATGATATTGAACTTGATCACTTCTCGACTAAGCATACGTGGGAATCATTACGCCCTAGAGCACCTACTCAACCGTGGACCGCCAATGTGTGGTTCAAAGGAGCTATTCCCCGTCATGCTTTTCATTTCTGGATAACACACCTAGACAGGCTGCCGACCAGAGCAAGGCTATCAACGTGGGGCTTACAAGTTCAACAATCATGTTGCCTCTGCGATCAAGCACGGGAAGACCGAGATCATCTTTTCCTTAGGTGTGAAGTTAGCGAGCACCTATGGACCTTAGTCTTGAGGCGCCTAGGGTATGGGAGATTCTTCTTTCACACTTGGTTGGCGTTTGTTACCTGGATGGGAGATAGGGACTCGGTCACTCCCCAAACCCTTCGTCGCTTAGCCTGTCAAGCAACCATCTACACCATTTGGACAGAGCGCAACAGCAGACTTCACAACAACGTCTCCTCTTCACCGGCGGCCTTGTTTAAAAAACTGGATAGACAACTCAAGGATATCATCCTTGCTCGAAGAAACAGGAAAGCTTTCAAGGGCCTCATGCAGCTGTGGCTTGCTACTGAGTAGCCGTCTGTTTTTTTTTCTGTTTTATCAGTTCTCTGTTTTTCAATCGGGTTCTCACAATGTTTTTAACTTTTTTGCCATTGCGATTGCCTGTCAGCCTTAGCACTTTGTAACACACAACCAGCTCATTCAAATAATGAAATTCATATTCTTAGCAAAAAAAAAAAATGAGACCAAAAGATTATATGAATTGAGAAAAATATTATTGTTAGTGTTAGTGTTAGTGGAACATCTGAGAGAAACTTAGATACCAACCTACACCAAACGAGACAACAAATTAAACTAAAATAAATTGATTCCCTCTGATCCGATTTTTTTTTTAATAAACAAAGTGTAATCTTTGTATATGATTTTGGTATATATATCAAGTATCTAGGTTAATGATAGACTATAAGAATAAATAAACTATATATAGGTCTTTAATCGATTATTGTAAACTAAAAGGTGTATGGAAAGGGAGAAGAATAAAGGTCAAGATCCGTAAAATAAAAAGGTCAAGATCCGTTCTGCGTGAAACGCAGGAGGGGAACAACAACATGTTGACGAGAGAAATAGAGGCTTCTTACGTCGAGTGAGAACATATGCCGGTGATAGCGGCTTTGGTGATTTTGAGTTTTTAATAGGTTATGTATTCCCTATTTAAATAGCACTATTAGTTTAATTGTGATAGGGTGTCCAAGATCAAGAAGATCACAAGAATAAAAAGTCAAATTTAAGAGATGAGATGATAGAGTATTATGAATAAAATGAAATATTGTAACGTTAACCCTAAAACGCGTTTTTTGGTCACAAACAGACAAACTCACTTTAGTTGAGGGGACAGACAGCTGCTTCTCCAAACAAAAATAAAATAAAGAATCTCCCTCGTTTTCCGTGTACATTTCTCCATCTCTCCTATTTTTAGATAGCGAAATATTATCTACATTTATTTTCTTACAATTCTACAATCTATTTAAAAGAATATAGTCTTAGACATAACTATTGCTACCTTTATTTTTTAGATTTCTTCTTCGTAGTTTTTAAATAAAGTCACTGAAAATATTACAAATCTCTTGCATAATCTTAAGCTTATCGCTATTAGATTAGTGCTATCATATCTTGATTCGATTTTATATATACATAGTAGTCTCATAATAATATTAATTATGAACATATGTATTATAGTGGATCGTATAAGTCTATAAGGAAGTCAATTTGAGTCAATTCGAATCCTATATACGAACACGGAACATCTAATGTATTCAACGTTTGAATAATAAAATCACAAATTCTTTGAAACGTAAAGAGGGTATGAAAATTCATGGCCCCTATATAAATGAAGGTTGTTAACCAAAAAAATTGTCTTTTGTGGGAGACCTATAAATGCATTTACATGTCATTATCAACATAAACATAACCTAAATCTCATTAACAAAAATATGATCACGTTACACAAAGACCGATATACATCTCTTTTGGGACCAATACTAACAAAAATATTATACTCCCAAACTATTATTTTTGTAACCAATTACCAATATACATCAATGTTGGTATCGTACTAACGTTTATAATCATTAGAAGAACAGGGTTTTTCGAATTTTAAATCTACACCATATACTATAGATGTATATTGCTATGTAATAGTATCGTTGGCATAGCATGTGGTTTCAGGAGGAAATAAATATATTTTGGAGGTAACCAAGAAATGAAATGAACATACATGCAAAAGAAAGTGAAATGTGGACCATCATTACATGACATGATATTACTTACATTACATCTGACTAAAAAGCGCTGAACAATTTATAACAGTATATATATATCAGTGAGACAGTGACAAGAATAAACGTTATTATGAGAAAAATGAAATCTTAATTTTTCTCATTTCCGTTTTTTGCTGACGCTCTTAACTAAGATGGAACTTACATTTCCAAGAAAAGTGACATAACTTACATTTGGTTTTACTCTTTTCCTTACTTCTAGAAACATATCTTATAAGAGTTGATAAAAAGAAAACATATCTTATTAGTAACACTTCTAACTTCTAAGTTAAGTAGAACATGATCAAGACCACCAGACTCTGCAAATAGTTTGAGATAACACAAATGAGGTCTCAAAACTCCAAAAACACAAGAGAAACGAATGATAATGTTCTATTCATATGTTCATCGCAGAAACAAAACTTCATATGGGTAGCAAAAATCAGAGTTACAAACAACCGGTTAAGTCAAACCGTGCTGCAGATATCATAATACCTCCAATTTAACGATTGTAATTTGAAACTGAGATTCATGCGTCTGCAGCAGCAATAGCAGTAGGGGTAACTTGTTTAACCCTCCTTTGATGAACATCATAGTTATAAATACGCGCTATAGTTACCTGTCCATTCACAAAAAAAATTCTAATCTTTACTCAATCTCTATTGTATCTACGTTGACAATTACATAAAAGTAAATCCAGACCTTATAGAAATTAGACGCTGACTCAAACTTGAAAGAGATAAAATATAATGTACCTGAGTAACTGTGACTTGATCCCTCAAGAACTGTAAATCAGCAACAAGAACCTCCAGGCTGGCTTTAGCATTTTCCAGATTGTTTTTCAGAAGGGATGTAGCCTGTGGGAACAACAATAGATTATAAGAACTTATTCTAGGGGTCCCTAAGGCAAGAAGAAACTTATAACGTGGAAGAGAATATGTTTTCAGAGTAGTAATGGACCTCTTCACAGGAATATTCCAGCATTACATTTGCTCCTAACCACAAACAGACTGAGTCTGTGTCCTCAATACAGGCCCGTGAATATATTCCTTCAGACACTTCAAAATCGGCTAAAAGCGACTGCATTGTAAGAAAATAAATCCATGTGAGAACAAAAAAATGATGAAGAGCACAAGAATCAGTACTAAGTGAGAATTTTCATATAAAAAGCTGAAACATCGTGCATATCAATGTCTCAGTTGACAGTGAAGCTAGAACTATGTTCTGAGACACATAATGTTCTGCTGTCACAATCAAACAACTCTTAAAGATGTCTCAGTTGATTCTTCCAGTGAAGCTAAGACTATG
Organism: Brassica rapa; assembly: GCF_000309985.2. Taxonomy (NCBI): domain Eukaryota; kingdom Viridiplantae; phylum Streptophyta; class Magnoliopsida; order Brassicales; family Brassicaceae; genus Brassica; species Brassica rapa. Next base: position 2,766,981 of record NC_024803.2, on the reverse strand, counting down.
TTCTGCGACACAACATGTTCTACTGTCACAATCAAACACGACTTAAAGACATAAACTACAGGGCCCATAAGCACAAGAAAACTGATTGGTTATTTAGCAGCAATCAACCTCAATCTAAAAAAACAAACTTTCACATGCAAGCATGCTTATCAGGACTTTCAAAGAAAATGTTTTGAAGTATGCGGTAAGAATCAAAGCACAACCAGGTTCAACCTTATGAAACTAAAAAATCAGTATCCAGGATTCAGAACTTCAAGCAACATTTATATTCATTCACCATAAAAATAGCAGCAAGACACTGATCACAGAACCAAAATCAAACGTAGAAACAGACAAACATTTATACAAAACCAGTAAAGATAGGCTAGATTGTTCCAAAAACTAAACAACGAACCTCACCAGTACCCTTCCTTGCTTCCAAAGTGGCAACAACCTCTAAGCACTTCTCAATATCTGGGATCTTAGCCTGCCCATTTCATCAAGACTGTTAAGATATCATAAAGTGTAAAGCCTTCGAAGACAACTAGTACCATCATACATACATAAACATCCCACCATCATCATCTATACACTTATATATACATAGAAAAGGAGAAGAACATGCATACCTGAAGATCTCTTTGCTGGGCAAGAAGCTTCATCTCAACAACTTTATATTGCTGAAGCCTAAACCGAGGGGAAACAAATCAGTATAAGCTCAAACACTAAAAGGGTACAAAGCTCGATCACTGAAAATGAGAAAGGAGTAACCTTTCTTGATGGAAGGCGAGAGCAGAGTTCGAATCGAAGCCGGATTGAGAGAGATAAGTCTCCACATCTTGGATGAATTTCGCGGCGGGAATCCCTCTTCTCTCACTCAAATCATCGCCACCGCTACCACTCGGAGAAGACGACGACATTTGCGCCAGCGGAATCGAATCGAATCGAAATCTCCGTTTCCTATTTGGGGATTTAGGGTTTTCTGAGGAAAGCCTACGGAGGAGAGAGTGTAAGCAGCGACGGACTAAGGATCTGTAAAACGACGCCGTAAGGTCGAACTGGGAGCAGCGAAACGACATCGTATTAATCATTTTGAAGTGGGCTTATTTGAAGGCCTCGCTCATAAATCATGATGGAGTAATACCCACTAATATTAAAGACGAGAAGTCCATACAATTCCTTGTTGTTCGACAGTTTCCTAATAATCTTTGAACCGGGCCGGTTTAAATCTGGGAAGCCATAAATTCTTACAATTTCTAACATTTTTTAAGTTTTTATCACAAAAATAGATTTCAAAAAAAAAAAAAACCAAAACAGCTCATTTTTGTTTTGAAAATTTTAATTTTATTTTTAAAAATTTGAAATTCTATCCACAAAAACTTTATCCATTAACTCTAAACCTTTAAATCTAGATTAGTTAACCCTAGGTCATTTTTTTTTTGTCAAAAACTTAAAAAAGCTATTCTACAGAATTTTTCATTGTCAAATAAAATTTATTTTGTTTGTAAATCATAAACCATTTATATCATGATTTTAAATAATGAAGTATCGATTTGAGTAACGTAGGATCCATCTATGTGTTCCTAGGTGATACTAAATCATTTCATTGTAAGTGTGGTTTAATCTCTATAGTGGTCAAAATCATGTAATCCTAATTAGTTAATGAAAGTTGTAGTTGAGCAAAAAAAAAGAGCTTTTGCAAGTTCTATTTTGAGAACGTTATCTGACACTCTTATCTCTTTTTGTTGTTATTTTACTATTTAGAAATTCTAATGACCCTGTGAAAAAGTTGCCGTTAGGCATGTTCTAAGAGGTCGTCGTCCAGTCGACGTATAATAAAGCAAACCAATTAATAATAAGGAAATAAACCCACGACCCGGCCGGTCTACATCCCAAAAGCCAGAAATTGTTACAATTACCTGAACCTATATATATACGTTGCTAGGCTTCCCAGCACCATCAGTGTTTTGGAAGAGAAGCACAGCAGCAATGTCATTATACTCGTGGAGCAACATTAGCGATAATCACTAGGCGAAACCTAGCTATTTTAAATGCGAAGAGCACGTTTTATATGTCCTGGTCACCGTATGCGTAGCTAAGATTCCTACATCTCTTATTAAATAAACGGTTCCTAAGTTTAAAAACGGTTCTTAAGTTTTCTTAGATAAAATCTAAAAAAATTAAGAACCGTCCTTTAGCACTAACTAGAATTAATCATGGTCTTAGCTCATGGACATCTGATACTCTTGCGCTTAAAGATATATACTGTAACATTTTTTTAATTAATGTGTCCACTAGAGGAGCTCCTCAATCGCAATAACACAGATATACCAATTGTTACAACAATTTTTTTTTGTTTTCTTTTTAATTCATAAAGACAAAAATATGGACGGACACAAACACCCCGGCAAACAGACAAAAATGAATTACAGACAAAAGTTCTGAAACACGAGTGGTGGATAAAAAAAACAGAGGTTTCAACACCCGAAAATCTTTAACAAACCGTCGAACGAAACGCCGCCGTTTAAATCGCCACCGCCCAATCTAATCATGGCCTTGATCTCCTCGTCGTTAGCAGCCAAACCAGCCGACTCCATGTAACTCTTCAAGTCTCCGTAGCTCAACCTCCCATCACCGTCCCTATCCATCACCTTGAACACATCCCTCATCAACCCGTCACCAGATCTGCACCCACGCGGCGCCGCTTCGAGAACTTTCTCGAACTCGTCGAACTCCACGAACCCGTCCTTGTTCGCGTCCGCCACCGATATCATCGTCCCGATCATCATCATCTCGTCTTCGTCCTTGTCGGAAGAAGATCTCGGGATCCCGGCGTAAAATGCTCGGAGATCGTCGCTGCTGATCTTACCGTCGCGGTCGGCGTCGATGATCTCGAACGCCGGTCGGAAATCGGGGTTCGAGGCGGTTGTGGAACTCGCAAGCCTACCAGAAGGACACATCTTTCTCGCTCGTTTGAAGTTTGTCGTTTGAGATTGTGAAAGAAGCTTTGAGCGTTAGAGACGTGTGGGAGCGTAGGGGTTTATATAAGGGGACTAGGCTGGCATAAGTTTGACTTTGACTCTTTCTCTAAAGCTTGCATTGAAAGTTTTGTTTCCTTTTTTTCTTTATTCTATTAATTGTTTAGTTATTATAATATAGCCAGAGGTATTACATTTAAATATAGTATAGCCACAGATATTACATTTATATATAATGTAGCCATAGATATTATTTATCATATACTGTATAATATATAGCCATAAATATAGTAGAAGCCAGGGTATAGCCAGAGTCCAGAGATATTATATTATTTATCATATATAATATAGCCATAAATAAAGTAGAAGTAATGGTATACAGATACTTTGACAAAAAAAAAAGTATACAGATACTTTTGTTTGAATTATTTTGACAAGTTTTTTAAAAATATTCAGATTTGGGCTAGAGTGCCATAGATATTAATATATTATTTTATTTTTTTGTTATTAATATATTATTAGTATATTAAATTTCTAAAAAACAGGGAAACAAATAAATAATGAGAATCTTTTTAAAAGAGCGGTTACAAATAAATAACATTAATGTTCAGAGAAATTTAGTGGCATATTTGGATTCTGTAAGAGAAAGTACGTCGTGCATGACATCACAGAAATTAGAAGCAAAGTTGATTTCCAAATGTCTCTCCTGATTGGAAGAGAAAGTTTAAACTTTTTGTCTTACGATGATGGTACCTCGAAAAGGTGAAAATGTGCGAGCAATTGCAGCCGCTGTTTAATGGACCCACACGAAGAAAGCATCTCCTTCTTTTCCATCACTAGAATCTTTTTATTATGCTGAGTGGAGCACCAAAACTTGCATCATACTTCTCTCTCGAGTTTAATTGACCAAAAAAATAATTACATAATATTGTTGGTCCATTCCTTCTCTACCACACGTACGATCATTTATTTTTTAAACCATAGGGATCATTAGATATTACCACACTTCTTTTTCTTTCTCCTCACAACTACATAATCATGTGATTCTGAAGATATTATAAAGATATATTCGCATTTAACTTGTTGTAGAAACGTGTCACAAAAAGAATCAGAAGTTTTGCGGAGCACAAAGTTGCTGCAGCCACGAAAACTGCTTTCCCAATATCTTCTCTTGTAAACTAAATTAGCTCTCTTACTTTCTCCATAAGTTCTTGGAAGGTCTGTGCCGCACAAATGATCTTAACTGATCTTACTCACAGAGTCACATTAGTCGCTGCGACGTCTTCTTCAAAAACATATATTAATAGACTTTTGGGAAAGAAGATAAGAACATTTATCAAAGTTCAATTCTATAAGTTGAAAGAAGCTTCTAAAGTGCGATTCGCAAGGAATCCTTATTAAACCTTTTTATAAGTTCAAAAGTATTGTAATCCATCAAAAAATAAAAAATAAAAAACCTAGATGTATTCATTATAACAATCATTTTGTTTAAATATAACTTTACATTCAATTAAAGTGTTTTACCATAGTATTTGTTGAAAGAAAATTATGAAGGAACTAAAATTATAATAAACCTTTTTGAACCTTAACAAAATTCTATTTATAAGTCGTTTCAGTCTTCTTTACGGTCCCATTTTACATTTCAATCTCTAGTCATGATTGACCTATCACGGCTGAATCTTAAACTGCAGAATGGAAAATCAAAGTTAAGGCAATGACAATAAACGTACACTAATCATTGTGACAATATATCCTTTCATCACTAAAAGGCTGAAATTGCAGAAACTTTTAATTAGAAAAATAGAGTATAAATCCTATTCAATAAAACCTTCAATAGTATTTGTTTTGGGATCGATCCATGGAAACAAAAGGATTGAAAGGGTATATATTTTACTATTTTACATATCAAATTCTCGTTCTACTTAAAGCAGTTATGTGCCATTATCAACTACTCCAAAGTTTACTTTACCTCATAAATTTTTCAACTCATTTGATTTTCTTTTTCTTCAATAAATAAAAAAAATCTTGTATGCCTCACTATCACAATTCTAGTATTTTCTATGTACTCTTATTGTATGGGAATTTACAATTTGAAATGTAAATGAGAAACCCCTAGTCCTAGAGACCACAGATATTGAGCTTTTCATGCAAATGAGGATTAGAGAATTAGAGAATTATAAGTTCATAATAACAGACCAATCAATTCGGTAATAGTTTATGCTAAATATCGTTCCCGCTCTCGTCTTTGTTGTGAGGTATGTCTCATGCTTGATACGCAAAATACCAAAGTCAGCAGACTGTTAAAGATGTCACGTACTCAGGGTTAGTTAACTATGAGACCCTTTTTCGAAGACAACATTAATTAAAGCTTTATTCTTTTCTTTACATCATTTGTTATTTTTAGGGTTTTTTTTTTCATTTTGGTTTAAGCTCTAACAAGTAGAATATATCAATCAAATTATGTTTTTCTCATACAACTTCCCATGACTCAATGGAATTACTAGACCTAATAACATTATCATTATACGTAGGCTAATATTCTCAATGTGTCACAAATAAAATGAAAAAAAAAGGATTTCTATTGGAGACATGCATGCCCGCTTCATTCACTGAAATCATGTAATCTCTATAATTAAATCAGATGAAAGTGGACACCATTTTGGAGGCTTATGTGGACAACATTTTGTAAGCAACATTTTCAGCTCTGCTTGCCTTTTTAGTGTTTTCGTTGGTATAAAACAAGAGAGGAATAAAATGCATACGATTGCTTTTTAATTATTATTATTGTGTCCTAGAAACATGCTCTCTTTTGCCCGTAATCAGATTCAATTATCGTATCCGACAAGTAAAGACCACAAGAACACAGAGACATAAAGAGGGTTAGAGTATAATTTTTTTGGAGAACAACGGTTTAAAATATAAATCCAAAATACCAAAGTCAGCAGACTGTAAAAAATCCATATAGTATTTATAAATCCAAATAAAATATACAAATTTAGAGGTTTTCCCTCGGATTTGGGTCTTTGTATTTTTAACTAAAAAATCAAACAAATCCATTTAAATCTATTATTAAATCAAATATATTAGTAAATCCGTACGATTGAATAACACTTGATTTGATATAGAATTTATGAATCATTAAACCAATAACACATGATTTTTATAGAAGAATGGCTCAAGACTTTCAACAAAGATGTTTGTTTTCAATTTTTTCTTAAGATTAAGTTTTTACCATTTGTATCTTGTTACGATGAACTGCCTTTTGATGATCTACCTAATGATGATAAGTATATACTTTAAACATTCAAGTCGTATAGTTAAGATTGAATGATCTTAACCAAGATCATAACTATCAAAACATTGAAGCTTAGAATTCCTGGTTGAGTAATATTCTTCCATGATATGAGAAATTGATAAACAAAAACAACCAAGTCCAATGAGACTTAGATTTGGTTTCAAAGTATTTCAAAGACGAAGATATAAAAATCATTTATATCATGTATTTTCTTGTTGCTGACTTATGTTTAATCTTTATTTCAGATTATTTCATCGACACCAATAACAAAGGTATCATCCAATAAAATGTAACAAAATTTACTTCCAAATCTTCCAAAACGTAGAATGCAACAAGCTATTCACATTGTTGAAATCACAACAATAACAAAGGTATCATTCTCGTTTTCAAGGATAAAGAACTGGGTCTGCCTCAGGCACAATTATATATATCCTCTCTAGCTCAGCTCGCTAAGCACATGACATGACATATTCGAAACGAATGACCGCTCGTAATGAGAGAGAGAGAGAGATTATCGATCGAGCTTAGCAGCTTACCAAAGCTTCTTCTTGTGAATATTACGTCTCACAATCCTTTGTATTCTTTCATACAGATTCAGATTTCAACTACAGCATACTGTACAATAGATATGTGAATATTACAAGATTAGACATTTAGGAACATTCACATTTAACTTCCTCTGAATAAAATAATATGGCTGATAGACGACTAAACGAGCGCAAAGGTGTTTCAACTAGAGGACTGTGTACTTTGTGATACATTTTTGAGGTCGTGTTGAGGTTTTATTATGCGTTTTGAGCAAGAAACAAACACAACATACTTGACTCTAAACACACCTGCACAAATCATCCAATAAAATGTGAACTATCAATGATCTAGAACAATATCACGTGTTTAACTAATACTCACAATGTCCCATGCCACTGCATATATTGTTTTAATAGATTGAATCAGAATTTTGGTCCCCGAGTTCAAAGGAAGTGTAGTATTAGCCGAAGAGATAAGACCGAACCGTGGAAGGAACTCTGTCACGACTCACGATACAGAGACGCTGAAGAGATGTCACAGCTCCCATAAACAGTAGAACATTTGGATAGTCTTTTAATCAACGACGATACCTTCAGAATAAAGCAAGTACAGCAGCATAGTTACTTTCATATAATAACAGAAAGGGCCGGATGAGGAGTTGAAGATTATAAAAACATTGATTTAGGCCCAGCCCTTGTATATATATACATAGCTAGGGACTTATTCAAATATAAAAAAGGTAGCTAGCGCTTCAACGTAAAAAAAAAAGTGTTTATTTAATTTATGTTATATGTGATTTTGAGAAATCTTTTGTCATGATTCTGTACTTGGATTTCCAGAACACTCGTTTTCATTAACACAACAATAACAAAGGCATCATCAAATAAAATGTAACAAAATTTACTTCCAAATCTTTTGATTCATCCTCGTTCTTTTCATCTGTACAAGCAATTCTTTCAAGGAAAAAGAACTGGGTCTGCCTCATGCATAACTATATATATCCTCTCTAGCTCAGCTCGCAAGCACATGACACATTTGAAACGAATTTACCTCTAGAGAGATTATCAATCGAGCTTAGCAGCTTACCAAAGCTTCTTCTTGCTGCTTTCTCTTCATTCACCTTCCTTCTGTAGCTAAGCTTCTCTTCTTCAACGAGAATCAGATCCTGCTCTGGGGGGTTTCAGGGTTTTATTTTTCCTTGAGGGAAGAGTTGTCTATCGATGCAGCACGGGTTGCCTGAAACTGCATAGTGTATTTCCTTTGAAGCTCTCTTAGTTTCTCCATAACTTGTTGGAACGTCGGTCTGCACTGTGGTTCACTGCACAAAATATCTTACTCGCGTTAGCTACTGCTTCAAAGACGTATCTAAAATACAATACAACTGTGAAAGAACATTAGAACCACTATCAGCTAACTGTTTTAGTTAAACTCTTCAACAGCTATCAAAGCAGAAAACAGAACTTATAAAAGTTATTGAATGTGTTATGTTATTATTTATTACGAACCTATGCCAGCAGCTTTCCATTAGAGAAATCCACTGAGGATCAACATCCTTTGGGACTTCGAGTCTCTGGTTCATAAACCCCACAGCTCCAATCACCTGCAAGTATTCTAAATAAACATCTCTTTATATATGGCCTTGTATAGCTTTAAGATATGGCCAAACTATAGATTTGCTACTCTCATTTGGGAAACGATTCTTTTGAAATTTTTTTTCCTAATTGCGGAAGTTATACCTGCATAGCATTTAGATTTTCCCACGGAATCTTCTCAGTCACAAGCTCCCATAGTACTACTCCGAAGCTGTAAACGTCAGACCTGAGTTTAAAGAGAAGAAGCATTGTTAGAGAAGAAAGGTGGAAACCAATAAGCAAAGGAACTTAACCAAGCACAAAATGAGAGTCTACTTTTCATCAGCAGCTTCATTTCGAAGAACCTCCGGTGCCATCCATTGAGGCTGCAAAACAGGTAAAAAAAGAAGCAATTGAATTCATAATGAGAAGAATTGACCAAGAAAAAGAGAAAACAATTTGGTAAGAGTCTTATGTTGAATACCGTTCCTCTTCCTGTCTTCGTAGTGAGGTATGTCTCATGTTTAATACGCGAGAGACCAAAGTCAGCAACCTATTTGAGATGACACCGTAAGTTAACTATGCAAACAGAGTCATACTAAGTTCAATAATAGTTTCTACTTTTGCAATTAAAATCATAGTCTCTCTTCACATTTTGCTTTATGTTTTCTCATACAGCTTTGCAGCTCTGACATAATGACATTGACTAGACCTAATACCATTATTTTTCTACCTAAACTAATATTCTCAAACCGTGTCACAAATAAAATGAAATAAAATTATTCCACTGGAGACGCCCCTGAATCATATGAAAGTTGACCCATGATGATGGATACTTATTACTTGTGAGGACTCAGGATTAAGGGAATTATATGGATTGAAGAATGGAAACAATACCTTCACTGTCCAGTTTCGATCAACCAGTAGATTTGATGACTTCAGGTCACGGTGAATGATGGGTGGACTGCAATGGTGAAGATAGTTCATGCCACGAGCCTGTGAGAATAAGTATGTAAATAAAGTATGCAACATGTTGGATGAGATGTACGATGACAGAACCAAAGAGTTGAAAAAGAACGATATGCATACGATGTGGACATACAACTATCAATGATCTAGAAAATTACTCACAATGTCAGATGCCATATGGATACGTCGTCTCCAGTCCAGTTTTGATGTGTTCCTCTGCAGCAAACGGAAGAGACTTCCACTGCAAAATGTTGTTTAGAACGATTTAGAGTGAGTCAACGTTTTGGTCTCGGAGTTCAAAAAAGCATAAAAAGAAGTGTGGTATTTAGCCAAAGAGATGAGACCGAACCGTGGAAGGAACTCTGTCACGATACAGAGACGCTGTGGAGATGTCACAGCTCCCATAAACAGTAGCACATTTGGATGTCTAAGTCTTTTCATCAACGATACCTTCACAATAATACAAGTACAGCACTTCAAAATCATAATCACGCAAGTACAACATGTGTACTTCAAACTAGTTAGAATATCACTAAAAACTATTTCAAATATCAATTGTCTTTTACCAAACACCCTTAGAAAAATGATAGAAAACATAATACCTCTTGTCTAAAAGATGTTATGATCTCTTCAGAATATTCTTGTTTGGAGAACACCTTTACAGCAACATCCTGCAGTGACATTAGCAACTCTCAGTAACAATCAACAATGCAGATTCTACATCATCAACACAAGGAAAGAACGTACAGATCCAAACCATAGACCGTGGTAGACAGTTCCACATGAACCTGTACACATAAAGAGAAATTATTACAGAATGTTATTACCACATAAACTGTATAATGTCTTGAAGGATAGATTCATCACCTTGCCCAATCTGTTCTCCAATTGTCAAATCCTCCCATAAGATTTCATAATCCAAGCAGTCACTATCCATATCAACCTTGTTCATAACACTGCTGCTAGTACTTCCACAGCTGCTAGCACTGCTCGTGCTGTTCACATTAACAGGGGAAGACCAAGACCCGCCCGCAGCCTCATTACTAGCAGCCTTATTACTCTGATGACCTTGTTCCTTCTGCACCCAAGGCCACACGGGGTGACCCCGCCTCCCTTCCAAACCCTCTTGCTCGTTCCCTTTCCATGGCCATGACAACCCTTTCTTCGCCATCCACTCTTCAGCTTTCGAGGCAAGCGTCTTAGGAATCTCGTTTTCATCGCTTGAATCTCTGAAGGGCTTTGAAGAAGAAGACTTGTCATCGCTACGTAGGAACACACCGAAAGGAGATTGGATAAAATCTCCCCTCGCTGTGCTAGTGCTAGCGCCTGCATCCTCCTTACGTTCAAACAAAGCAGCTTCGAAGAAGCCTTGATCTGAATGATGACTGTCCCCACTTCCACCTTCGAGGTGTGCAGTGCTGTTATCACCTGCTTGGATCTTTGACCTGACCTTGTTCCCCACCTTGGACGCCTGTAATTTTTAACAACGATTGCAACGGTTAAAATCAAGGTTCTAAAAATAGGTAGAGGCGTCTGGTCGGCAACTGGGTCCTATTCGAAACGATTTTCTTAAAATCCAATTTATACCGATTTAAACCATTAAAGTTGGGTTAAACTCTTCTAAATTCATTAAAATCGGTTTAAAATTGTCTAAATATGTTAAATTAAGCAATAATATTATTATAAATCTACAAATTTATCTAATTTCTTCTGTTTTGTATATCTAATTTTCATAATTCTTCATAATAATTTTATAATTGAACTTAAAAACTACAATAATATCATATAAATATATAAAATAAATCAATAATTTGCTACCCGAATAATCCGCCTAGTCACTAGTCCTCTATAAAGCATCTAGGAACCGCCTAGCGATTTTTAGAACATTAGTTAAAATAAATAAAAAATATGAGAGTATTTAATTAAAAAACTAACCAAATCTGATATTTTGGATTTAATAGCGACTTGTATAGGCTGCTGAGAGTCAAGCCCAAGTTTCGACACAACAGCCTCTTTGGAGTCAAGACCGAGCTTAGATGCAACCCGGCTAAAGCTCGTTTCCCCTTCTTGCCCTCTTGTCTTAGCTTGAGAGACTCTCGGGTCTTGAAAAAGAGCAGCGTCGTTTGTGATGCATATGATCCCAATAAGAGAGCCATCATCATCGTAGAACGGAGACATTGTAGTCACTACCGAAAACCTGTCTCCTGCTTTGTTCTTGACGGGAAACTCACCGGTCCAGCTCTCTCCGCAGCCGCAACGGCGGGTGATGTTCTGTGCAACCGCGGCGTCTTGGTTATCTACGAGAATATCGATAGGGTCCTTCCCAAGTGCTTCTGCTGCTGAGAAGCCGTAAAGCTTTTCCGCCATTGCGTTCCTGGAACAACCATGCAGTAGAATTTTGAATCTAAACATCAGTTCGGACACATGAGATAGATAGATACTAGATGGTTTCTATTACAGAAGCAACGAGTTCTGAATCTAAATATCAGTTAGGACACATGAGGTACACAGACGCTAAATCGTTTCTATTACAGAAGCAACGAGTTATGAATCTGAATATCAACTGGGACACATGAGATAGACTTACACTGGATTGTTTCTGTTACAAAAGCAACGAGTTATGAATCTGAATATCAGTTGGGAGTCTTGGGACACATAAGATAGACAGATACAAGACTGTTTCTATTACAAATTAAAGAGTTCATAAACTATATGAATCAAATCCACAATCATCTCGGACACATCAGATCGTCTCAGACACTAGATTGTTTCTAATTACAAAAGAATCGAGTTCAGCAACAAACCACCATAGTCACTTCAAGAGTTCCCAAACTATAGGAATCAAATCCACAATCATTTCGGAAACTTGAGACAGACAGATACAAGACTGTTTCTATTACAAAAGCATCGAGTTCAGCAAAAAAAAAAACTACCATAATCTAACTAACTTAAAGAGTTCCAAAACTTTATGAATCACATCCACAATCATCTAAGACACATAAGACAGACAGATACAAGATTGTATGTATTACAGAAGCTTCGAATTCATTAAAAAAAAAAAAAAAAAAAAAAAAAAAAACTTGCATAATCTAACTACTCAAAGATCTCCAAAACTATAGGAATCAAATATGAGATAGAAAGACACTAGATTGTTTCTATCACAGAAGCATCTAGTTCAGCAAAAATCTAAGTTCTAACTACTTAAACTACATGAATCAAATCCACAATCATTTCGGACACATCAGATCGTCTCCGACACTAGATTGTTTCTATTACAGAAGCATCTAGTTGAACAAAAAAACTACCATAATCTAACTAACTTAAATATCCCCTAAACTATATGAACCAAATCAACAACCATTTCAGACACATGAGATAAAGACAGAACATTTATATTGTTTTCAAGTACACTCACCAAAAGATGATTTGTCCGTTAAGATCAAAGACATGAACAGCTTGCGCCATAGACTGCAAAATATTCAAATACTGTTTCTCCGTAAACTTCCCTCCTCCACCAGATCTTCCCTCCTCCTCCTCGCCGCCACCACCACGGCTCTCCTTGCGCAGCGGGGAAGCGTGGCGAAACGACGCCGTCCCGCTCTTCCTCCACCTCGGGGCACCTGCTCCTTCCCCGCCACTGTTTCTCCTCCGTTGCGGAGACATTGAATGCGAGCGCTGCTGCTGCTGCTGCTTAACCTCGGCGGCCGAGACCTTGAGCCTCGACATCTCGCGCTTGAGATGCTCCTGGCTCTCCTCCAGCTCCCGTATCTTCTTGAGAAGCTCCTCCGCGGGTGGAGTCTCCATTTTGGGGACGGAGATCGAATCTGAAGTCAAAGAGAGAGAGAGAGAGTTGAATCGGAGGAGATGATGATGAATCACGGCGAGATGGTTTGTTTGTTATTTGTTTTATTTTTTTATATGTTTGATCGCTTATTATGCTTTCTCAGACATTACTCTTCTATTAAAAAATAAAAATATTATTTGGATTTATGGAGGCTGCTTTTCTATTAGTGGGGTGATAAATGATCAGTTTCGAATTGATTTAAGTTTGGCTGCTTTTTTATTTATCTCTGAAAAGACCAAATGAAGAAAAATACCAGATTAGATGGAAATGGGTTTATTTGTTATACCGAAGAAAAAATGCCTAATTTTGATAATAAATAATTCATTATTCGTATAAAATAAAATGAATTAGAATATTTAAATTTTTGAAATTAATAAGACAAATTGTAAAAATATGATTTAAACATTTAATTTTTTCTTGGGTATCCATTTATCTATTTTTGTATTTTTTTGTTACCAATGAAGAAATAGTAATTTAATAATTTGAATATTCACTATCATTTTTTGTTTCAGTTTACAATATCTACTAGTATTTGTTAAAACAAGGTATATATAGTTAAAAAAAAACTTAAGTTATTGTATTTTTATGGGGAGTAATTTCTTTTAAACATACACTGTTTATTTATTTTTTTCCAAAAAATTACTTATAATTTGTATATATCAAGAGTTTCCATTGCAAAATTTCCTAGTGTGTTTTTTATACTATTTTTTTTTTTTGTAAAAGATGTATTATATCTATTGAATTGAAAGAGCCATCACTACATGTAAGTCCTCTTTATCAATACAGACCCCACGCAATTTATTTTACATGCAACCCATTCCATTAATTTCTCAAGAAAAAGGTTATCTTTTTGGTAAGCTCAATTTAAAGTCTCCTATTGGTTGGACTTGGTTCATTATGGGTTCTATTACCGTACCATCATCATACCATCATCATCGATGTTAAGTTACTTTTTCTTTTCCTTGTTCATGTCATTTCATAACCACTTCCGTTTAATAAACTTGTAGATCATGCTAACTTTATATAGTAAAAAAGTAGACTCTCGTAAAAAGATAGCATGGTTAAATTTACCGTGAATATACTTACTAATTAATGCAAACAATATACTAATAGGTAGATATGTAGGACATATTCTAAGTCTTTTTATTTTATAAACTTGATTAAATATCGATTGGTCTTGATGTTGTTCAATCTCGATTGGTGACCCAGCAACATTATCGAGGTTAGCTTTCATATGCACGTTAACGTCGTTGTCACTACAACGAACATGCTTGATTCACACAAAGAATACACCTAAATTAATCAAAATCTCGTGATCGCGGTGCATCTGAGCTCCTGTTGGCTCCAAATGTCAACTCTTTCTCTCACTCTCTCCTTTTTAAAATAATAATTATAATACACAATATTAATTTGATCCAAACTGGTTACAAACCGAAATGGTTAAAAATTACATGGTTTAAACTGAATCAAACAGAACCGATAACATTTTTACAAGCTACTTATGTAAAAATGGAAACTTAAAAGGCATATGGCACCAAACAAATCGTCGTTACGTGTCTTAAAATAGAAACTTGGACGGAGTTCTTAACCTAATAAAAGATAACATTTGATATTTTGTTTTCTTCATATAATGTTTAATTTAGACAGGCAAAATAAAAACCTAAACATTTCAAAAATCAGAACATTAAATATCAAAAGTTGTTTCATGGTTCATGGTTGTAAAACATCCACATGTTTGTTAGATAAAAATAATCACGTCGACGCATCTATATCCATAAATAGAGGAGAGGTTATAGATTCTTTGAGTTGGTATAGGACTGCAAGTTGATAGTTGGTAGATAACCAACCATTCGAACGAACAAAAAAACGAATAAGATATAGAAGTCATGAGTCATAATATCAAGTTTTGATACACTTCCAAGATTATTACACAAACTTTATCTTGCTTACACACGAGGAGTAATATCTAGTAAACAATAACCATAGCTTTTATATTTTGCTACCAAATAAACATGTTTTAGCTAAGCTATCCGTGTAAAAGAAGTAACATCCAACTCCATTGATTTTATTGTTTAGTGTTCTTAATGTTAGCTGTTTTGGACCGACCTCACATCGCATCTCACTATAGTATGATCAGCTGCAAAATAATAAACAACTCATTTGGTGCATCTTCAACTTTTCATTGAGTGAATAGGGCACATGGGTTAGTAATACGTTTTCCATTAAATATTAATGAAATATAAACATTAATTTCTTATATTTAATTAATGGAAGGATAACTTGTCATGTAAGTCCAACAAGGCTAGCTAGCTAGCTAACCAAATTTCATATGGAAGATTGTCATAACATCCCTAGCCAGACACTACATAGAATTATAGAAAGTAAGAAGAACAATTGATAAAAGTTCAGATAAATGGAAAACAAAATAAACGTAAACATAACATCACAACAAAAGAAACAGAAGAGCATAGATATGCATTCTTGGTAACATCTCTCTCAGAAGAATATAAAAAGCTAATTAATTGGAATTAACAACAAAGAAAACAAAGCTGAGATGAGAGTTTCACTTGGTGTACAACACATCTTCCCATGGGTGACGGTACAATGGCTGCTTCAACCTCTTCTGATCAAAGGTGTGTCCAATCAAACCGATGGAGCGAGCAAGAACAAAGAGACCGTTGAGGTAACCGATCTGAACAATCTCATCTATCTCTTGCTTAGTAAACATCCCACTTCCAGCTAGAAGGTCCAAGAAGAGAGATCCAATGGCTCCATCAACGTTCATCACGAGGTTGTTCGCTTTAGAGAGCGTGTAGCTTTCAACAGTCACTGCGTACTCCATGTACTTCACTGATGGGAAGTTAGACCTAGCAAATTTCTGGAGCAGCTCCACTCTCTTGTCTCTGTTGTCTCTGCTCTTGATCCTGCCAAGAAGAAGAAAACAGGTTTCAGACAAGAGAACCTGTAAGGACTTTTTGTTTTTTTTTTGTTTTTTATTACAAGAAGTGTTATTTTACCTGTGTCCAATCCCAGGGACTCTGATTCCCTTCTTCTTCATCCCCTCAACGAACTCATAAGGTGTGAGATTCTGAAACAGGCAACTAGTTAGAGATCAGATTCATGCGAGTTGCAGTTGGTGAAAAAATGAAATAGTCTTTTACCCTGTCACAAGCGTCCTTGAAGTATCTAGCAGCGTCATCAATGGCACCACCAAATCTAGGGCCAATGGTTAATAAACCTGTTGAAAAGCTTTAACAGTCTTAGAGATTGTTCCACAGTTAAAGAAAATATGGAGGTGGGAGAGATGTTGAGTGACTAACCAGAGACAAGACTTGAGACAAGGTCTTTGCCTGCTCTTGCTGTCACAATGGTGTTGTGAGCGCCCGAGACGCAAGGACCATGATCAGCACACAGCATTATGCATATCTAAATTTTTGTGACAGAGAAACAAAGTTAATCTCACTACGCAATAGTATTAGGGAGATTGACTGAGATGAGAACACTGATACCTCAATGAACTTTGTACAGTAGCGAGGAAGACTACGTTTGAACCATAGAAGAGAAATGACATCTCCAACTCCTAAGCCTTGTTCGATGATTGAAGACATTGGAACACCAGCATAGCATGGTTCCTCCCCTACAAATTAATGAGGAGACAAATGAATCTAGTGTTCTGTGTTCAACTCAGTAGACTATATGGTTTTATTTCCATGACAATACCTCTGTCATCAGAGATGGTGGAGATGATGTGAGTAGGAGCTCGAACTTTCCCACTCTTGATTGCAGAGCTGAGATCCTCAGGGATCTGTGGAGGAGTGACTTCCTTTATAGGAGAGACCTTTCCTTCTTCAACCTTTTATAAGGAAATGAAATGCACACATAAGATTTCAACAAATGCGAGCTAGCTAAGAACAATAAAGGGGTAAACTGACCAGTTTATCAAAAGTCTCTTTGATTGCAGATTCGAGAGCTTCGAATGAAGTTGGAACAATGGCTCCAGCATCCATGAGAGCTTGGTTCTTGGCTTGTGCAGACTCCATCTCTCCACCACTTTTGGCTCCCTATTACAATCATCATGTTAAAAAAAACTACTTTGATTTTGACAACATACAAAGAGGCATTAAAACTGCAACTTACTGCGTGACCAAACTGTACTTCAGACTTGAAGAGCCGTGCACAAGTCCCACTGACCCAAGCAACAACAGGTTTGTTGACTTTACCCTGTTTCAAAGCCTCAACGAGAGAGTACTCATCTCTTCCTCCAAGCTCTCCAAGTACAACCATCATTTTTATCTGCAACATACATAGCTCTTCTATTAAGAAGGAGCTTTACAAGTTAAACAGTTTTAAGATTGGTATATAATAATATACCTGTGGGATGTTGTTAAACCTTAAGATGTGGTCAGACAAAGTGGATCCAGGGAACACGTCTCCACCAATAGCAATACCTATTAACAACAACATCCCATAAAACAAAATCTTTAGTTTCATATCTCATTAGCAGATTATTTAACATTTGCCAAAACTCACCTTCATAGATCCCATCAGTCACACGAGCAACAGTGTTGTACATTTCATTAGACATTCCACCCTGCATGAAAAAAGAAAGACTGATGATTCAAAAAACTCTCAAACCATCACAGTGAGCTTTAGATCAGAACATACAGATTTGGAGACAAAACCAACAGATCCAGGTCTGTAAAGCTTGCACTGGATAATGTTATCAATTGTCCCAGCAGTGTCACCAATCTTAAAGGCACCAGCTTGAATACCTCCAACAGTAGCCGGTCCAATAACAACCTGCAAACAAAACCCACATCACTCTCACAAGACCAGTTTACAAAATGAAAGCTACTCATTAAACCACAAACACACACCTTGTTGTTAGCACGAGCATAAGCAATCAGCTGCTTAGTGTCTGACTCCGGAACACCTTCAGCTATAATCGCCACAACTTTAATAGTTGGCTGCTTCAAAGCAGCCATGGATGAAGCAGCAGCACTACAAAGGAGGAAACCAATTAAAACAAAACCATCACAAAAGAGACAAACGCTAAAGTTTATGAAGACAAAACAACACAAACCTCCTGAAAGACGCAAAGTTGATGAATACATCCGCTGTTGGATGCGCAGCACAAGCTGCCTCAATACTGTATAAAACAAAAACAAAAAAACAAGTTAGAAACTTTTCGCAAGCTTCTCTCAGATTCTATACAATGTACACTTACGCGGCGTGAACGGGGATAGCTATCTCTTCTTGTCCGAAGAAGA
Organism: Brassica rapa; assembly: GCF_000309985.2. Lineage (NCBI taxonomy): Eukaryota > Viridiplantae > Streptophyta > Magnoliopsida > Brassicales > Brassicaceae > Brassica > Brassica rapa. The sequence continues at coordinate 2,748,547 of NC_024803.2, read as the reverse complement.
GCTTCTGAAACCCTTCGGAGCCAGGGTTGATGATCCCAGCAACAGAAGGCGTTTCACGTCCTGTTTAAAAAAAAAAAGCAAATGATCTCATTGATCCAAAACCAAAACCAATGTAGGAGGACAGTGTCTGATCTGATGATGTTACCACAGAGGAAGTCGAAGTCGAGCATTCGTTGGACAGGAAGCTGCTTGTAGTTGTAGAACAAAGCTTGTGTTGTCCGAGAAAAAAGCTGTCCCGTTGCCATTTTCGAAAGAGCTGAAACAGAGTACCCAAAACAGAGTACCGAAACAGAGCAATGGTCAGATCCAGAGTTTGGTTACATGAATCAATGCAGATCTCACACTAGTTTGCTACATTAACGAATCTAGAATTGAAAAGACATTGAAAGTTTCGAACTTTACGCACTTTCCTCGTAAATATCGAAACTTTGGAATCAGATCAGAATCGAGACAGATCTAAAAAAAGGTCAAGACTTGTTCGATCCAGAGGAGGAAGAGAAGGTTTAGGTAGTTAGGAGAACGAACCTGGTCACGACCCGAGTCGAGTGAGTGGGGGAAAGAAGCTAATAAATGGTGGTAAGGGAGAGGAATGGTTAGAAGACCATTAATATAGAAGGATGGTCTCTCTCTCTCTCTATGTGATCATGTGGTGGTCTTATTGGTTGGGTAGTTGGATCACAACTTCTTACCCAAACATTGATTTTTATCTCTTTTTAGTTATTAGTAGCGGTAAATATATAATTTATTTGTTAATTAATTACAGAACATATATGGTTTTGTCCTTTTTAAGACTTGGATCACGTGATGGTCGTTATAATGTCGCCGTTCTTGTTAAGCATGGCTTACCCACCTTGCTGGTGGTATAGGGCTGTTTCGGATCTTGTCTTTAAGACTCAGCAACGTTTGATTCAACTTCAAGAATACTTAGTATTTTGATTTGGAATACATTTGAGTGTACATTATCCAATAAAGGCTGTAAATGGTAACCATGAATGGAATTAATGGAATCAAAATAGATTGAACGAAATTAGTTTTAAAATAGAATAATTTCATTCAAAATCAAAATTGTAGAAGAAAGTTTAGGAATGTTTTTCTTTGTATGTTTAATGGAATGTGTCAAATTGATGAAATGAATATTCTATTCCATTCATGTCAAATATGGTGAAAAAGTTTTTAGAATTAGTGGAATAAGTTATTATATATCATTTCATTCCAAAAATCAACAATCCATTTGCATCCAAGATTATGTTATCTCTAATATCAATTTTATAGTTATATTTTAACAAAGTCAATCAACTTTATAATTTCATTCCTCAGTTGATATATAGCCATTTTACTCTGACTTGTTGTTAACCATTACCAATTATGTATGTTCTTGCCAAGTCTCACGTGAACATCTGACTGTCAATATGAAGGGTGTTGACTCTCAAATAGACTTTATAAACAGGATATTTTATTGAGAAGTTATGAATTATGATACGAAGGTTTTTTTAATTAATCAGAAGAGTCAGATCTAATTTTTAATAACATGGCATTTTTCGAAACAGAAGAGCATTTCCAACTATAAATTTTCATGGAGAGTTTTCACCATTAACCAAAAATAAATAAAATAAAAGTTAAGACAAAGAAGGCAAAAAGTTAAGAGAATTTTTGAAAGTCTTTTTAGAACTCCATCAATCACTTATCAATTCTGATTCAATTTTTATTTTTAAAGTAAACTTTAATTTTTTTACACTATATTAGAATATTAGTTTTTTTTTTGTTTAGGCATCCCAAAAAGTATCTCATGGATGAGGATGCCTAATATAACTAAATCTTTGTGCTAAACTAATAGTTCTTCCAACGTATTATGCGATGAAGTTTCTCTAAGTAAGTACACAGAACAAGTTTGTTTTTGTTTGAGTTTGATTGAGTGGTTGAAAGGAGTAAAGTGCGCGACAACGTGAGAAGGGTTCTTGTAATTTTCTGGGACCAGTTAGGCATGCTCAGGGGCGGATCTCGGATATATAATAACATGGGCCACAATGTATTAAATAGCAAAATTACAGCAGTTATAGTTGATTTTCAACCAAAGGTGCTGGGGCAATGAAGAGTACTAAACCATCTAAATTTCTAGGTTGTTCCAATAAAACTAATGAAAATTAAAATTTCTGCATGTGGTACTTTACTTGCCCCACCTAGTTGTAACCTAGGTGACTAGGTCCTGGTCATGCTTGGACGTAGTTATACCATTCCTATCGAGTTTTATCAACAAAAGTTTTGAGAAACAAGAGAACGTAAAGCTGGGATATTTCTCAAGTTATATTGAAACTACATTCCCTATGTTGGCATTCAGACATGATCCCGATCAATACGTATCCTAGTTCATTATGCATGCAACTTTACTTTGAAACATTTAAATTTAAAGAAATGCTTAAAACAACTGCCGACTTAGCTCAGTGGTAGAGCGCGTGACTTTTAATCCCGTGGCCGTGGGTTCGATCCCCACAGTCGGCGTTTTCCAATTTTTTTTGTCTAGAATAAAGTAAAAACAATCCACGAAGTCTCTATAGTTAAGTTTGTAAGAGGAGAAAACAGTTCAATATGAAAGATACAAATCATAAAATGGTCACAAAAACACAAACTAAACACACAACGCTCATGTCTTGAAAGACGCAACTGGTTGTAGAGAATCACAACCATACTGCTGCCATGATGGTCTACGCCTACAATCTCCATCCGCGTTTTCCAATTTTTTTTGTCTAGAATAAAGTAAAAACAATCCACGAAGTCTCTATAGTTAAGTTTGTAAGAGGAGAAAACAGTTCAATATGAAAGATACAAATCATAAAATGGTCACAAAAACACAAACTAAACACACAACGCTCATGTCTTGAAAGACGCAACTGGTTGTAGAGAATCACAACCATACTGCTGCCATGATGGTCTACGCCTACAATCTCCATCCGCGTTTGCCTCCTGTTCATCGCCGCCTCTCTGCGTCAGCGTTAAGGAAGTCGTAGCCATCATATTCTCTAAATCTCTAACGTAGCTTGAAAGCCACGTCTTCTCCGATCTCAAACCCGCGTTTTCCGATTCGAGCGAGTCAAGCCTCCGTTTCGCCACTTTGCATCTCTCGCTGTACTCTTTGATTCGTCTCTCAAGAGTCGAGATCTCGTGGATCGTGTCTTCCATCATCTTCTGCTTCTTGAGACGTGATCTCCTAGCAGATTCGCGGTTTGACAACTTGCGTTTCCTCTTCTTCTCGTCTATGTCGGAACCTGAACTTGTCTTCTCAGCGTTTGCCATGTTTTGTCCTAACACTTTGCGAGAGAGAGAAAAAAAACAAGAAATAGCTAGAGAAAAATGTTTCAAGAAAATACGTAAAACCAGTGAAGAATCACGACAGATACGGAATGATAAACGAGGAAACGAGAGAATTGGTTGAGATTTATCATTTCATGACTTTGTCCATTGACATTTATCGTTGGTCAATTAGTATTAACTCTAGAATTATCAGACAAAGATCTCAAGAACTTAAACAAGAAGATGTAGGACGACTTTAGAGAGAAATTAGAAGCGAAATAGAACAAGGAAGAAGATAAGGATAAGATCGAGGAGATGTTTGTTGTTCGTCTTAGGTTGCCCGTATTTATAGATTAATACTATATATTAAAAAATATATAATCTCGAAAGGTGTCTCCGTTAATTTCAAAAGATTATCCTATAAAAAGGTTAGAAAATGAAATGGATATAGGAGATTCTGGTCAATAACATAACCATTTTTAGCTTTTGCATTTAGACTATTTTTGTCACGAGTCGTATGGTAACTCTATATATATCCAAGAAAGCTGGATTCTGTAACATTCCATATGAAATAAGCTAAATCATTGGCCAAGCTACAAGCTACCACATAAATACTTAAAGCATGATTAATAGAAAGTTCTTAAAATGAAGTTTAAGAACCGGCTCTTAGTTTTTTTAGTTAAAAATTAAGAGACGGTTTTTTATATTCTAGTTCAACATCTCTTTTACTCACTTTATTTTTGTCATTCTCGTTTACTCACTATTGATAATAGATTGTATGAACTAAAATCTTGAGATTCTTGTATTTATATGTATCATTTTATCAACATTAAAGAACGGCAAAGCACGGCAAAGCCATCTTAATTGTTAAGATTATTAAATTTTAACAATTTAGATTATCAAAAAAAAAAACATTAAAGAACGGCAAAGCCATCTTAATTGTTAATGGAAACAAAATTACCACATTCAGAAAGAACATACGTCAGCTATATCGTTAAAATAATTGTTAATGGAACAAAAATTACCACATTCAGAAAAAAAACACGTAAGCTATATCGTTAAAGTAGCATTCGTATTTGAGAGTTAGCACGTGGATCAGTGACGACTATTCTTAATGCTTAAAATGGTTGACAATTTTATTAATAAAGTAAATTATCAAATCTTAAAAGCATATACTGTAATGTTCCATTTGATTTTTCTTTTGTGCGTGTCTTATCTCATATGATTTTCAAATGGAAAACAAATTAAGAATGTAAAGTAATGTGGTCTCAAGTATATTCGTAACCCAGCCTACTTTTTCGGATGAAAATAATAAATAAATATATTAATATATAGTTCAAAATGCATCATCCTTATCTGCTCACCGATGAGCTCTATATATAAAATAAAATATCTTTAGATGCGAACGTACTCAACTAACATTTTGAATATATACATGCACTTAGTTGGTTTACTTGTTTATGATTTTTAGGTCTTCAAATTTTTGGTTTGCATCATCTTTAAAATAGAAGATATGCACCCATTTTTCTGCTTTAGCTGACTATGCTTATTTTTACTCTATTGTATGCAATTTTTTTTTTAATTCGCAAGTTGCAACCATGTAACAACCACATATGGATAAAATGCATACATTTTTTTTATTAATAAAGGTTTTGGATAGTATTATTTTTTCTTTGGCATTTTTGTTTCCTGTCAATGTTTTTCATTCTTTTTTTTATAGACTTAACCGAAACTTGTATCTTAGCAAAAAAAAAAACTTGTAATATATTCTACATATAATAGAATATATTATGATTGAAGGCATTAATGCAAATCAAAGGAAAAAGAAGAGAATAAAAAATATAAAAAATATAGAGAGTGAGTGGACTAAAACTCACGAAATAGTAAAATTTATTATAGTAAAAACGTGCATCATTTACGTCACTTCTGTGGATCATACCACTTATTTAGAAAGCCTGATTACTTATATCTTCCATTACCCATATCTTTCTCGGTTACGATCACTTAGTGTGTGATTGGTAAAAAGTAGCGAAACTTGGAGTAAATAAAGTGGATAGATGAGAGTAAAAGTAATCTAATAAATAGAGTAAACTGGTGAAATAAAAATTAATAAAAAAAAAGAAAATGAACAGTAAAAAGCGGGAGATCATATACCTTTTCTTCTTGCTGTGCTGTGACAAGTGGGAAGTTTTTCACCTTTTCCAACCATATTCAGCTGAAATATATTTCCACTGCATTCAACTTGATTGGTAACAATAAAGTTGAATAGAGAGTAAAACAAATTTACTCCAAAATATTTACTCCAAAAGGGTCATTCAGTCATACCCTTAGTGTGTGATTGGTAAAAAGTAGCGAAACTTGGAGTAAATAAAGTGGATAGAATGAGAGTAAAAGTAATCTAATAAATAGAGTAAACTGGTGAAATAAAAATTAATAAAAAAAAGAAAATGAACAGTAAAAAGCGGGAGATCATATACCTTTTCTTTTTGCTGTGACAAGTGGGAAATTTTTCACCTTTTCCAACCATATTCAGCTGAAATATATTTCCACTGCATTCAACTTGATTGGTAACAATAAAGTTGAATAGAGAGTAAAACAATTTTACTCCAAAATATTTACTCTAAAAGGGTCATTCAGTCATACCCTTAACATATCTTTTAGTTGTTTTTTTAATATATATTTTGATGGTCTTTTTATTTTTCTGGTTACTTACTTTTCATGGTTGATTCACAATGTCAGAAGCAGCAGATAGCATAAACTATTATTCTGCTTCTCCTCGTTCATACGTGTACTAAAAGTTATTTACGAGTATGCCACTCGTCATATATTTGTAAGAATTATCGTCTTCGTCAGAGTTTTGTATACGTACCATGTCCAATTGTCCACTACTCATTGTTTGTCCGACATCATCCAAATTTGCTTAAATAATTTGGCATCCGCTATTCCGTTGATGACACATGACAAATATAGTAGGTTGCTTGACGCTTACGTATCTTTCTTTAATTAGTATATTTTCATATTTCTGACAAAATTAAGATATTTTTTCCCAATACTATCCTGCGTTATTTGTAACAATTTAAATCTGTACTAATAAATCTCGAAATCAAAGAAAATAAGATCAAATTTAAAACTTTTGAATGTTGCAAATCTGCCAAATATTCATCGACTCCTGGATACATTTCCAAATGACCAGCGTCCAGCGATATTAATTCTTGTCAATATGTTACAAATCTATTTTGATATTAAGCATTAGTAAAACTTAGCAATAGTATGTTTGTGTCAATAGAAAAACTTCCTCCAATTTATTTGAAATTTCATGCTGTTTTTTTTTTTGTCAAACAAATTTCATGCTGTTAATTCTCTATTTTAAGAAAGAAAAAAAATAGTGTTACCAAAATGAAAAGAAACATTGTTCATGCTGTTAATTCTCTATTTTAAGAAAGAAAAAAAATAGTGTTACCAAAATGAAAAGAAACATTGTTCAGTCTTGCGTAATCTCTCAACCTCGAGCCACTCTACATTATAAAATAGGAAATTATGGGTGCAAACTACATCATTGCGTCCATAAAAGGATATAATAGAATTTGATGTCATTGTGCATATCGCTCAATTTAGTTAGGCAACTATATTTATACATAATATTCTTGAACTGATCCACTTGACCAAGCAAGCCTATATCGCATTAAATATTACTACTATATGATTTCTACAAAAACATTATATGATTTCTTCAAAAAAGATATTGTAACAAAAAAATTGCAGAGAAAGTTAAAGTTGGTGACTTGAATTAGTGCTGAAATTTTTACCCGGAACCGCGTGAATTCCTCGGATCTGACTTGAAATAAACTAGTTCAGATTGGTCTTGGATATATCCAATTTATCCAACATATCCAATCGGATATCCGTTTAAACTTAAACTCATGTTTAGAAAATACAAAATTGTACTCAAAATTCTTGAGAGTAGAATCCATGTTCGACAAGTAAAGTAACACATAGATTACCAGTACCACTATACTATTTTAACTATGTTGTAATTTTTTCATATTATAAATATATATATGATATGATATGATATCAGATTAGTTTTGTATAACAATAAATAAATAAATAAATAAAATAAAATAATATTTCAGATTTAAAATCCGCATATGAACCGAAACATTACTGGATCATATATACAATAGATATAATTTCTCTATATCTAATTTATCCAGAACTAAACATATCCTACCCGACATCGATCCAAATACCTAAAATCCATCCCTAACTTGAATTTAAAAGATTATCATATGTTTTTTTTTTGACTAAAGGCTTTCTGATTCATATGTTTCATGTTTACTAATACTTAATCGCCCAATGGTAACTCATAAGAAATGAATTTCGTAAGTGATTGCATAAGTGTCGAGATAAATTCAAGATCTTTAGCAATAGCGTGAGAAACAAACTAGTTATTAGCAACTTTTCTAGGTCGAGTCTCAGTTAGACCACATAAATTATACAAATTAAGATATAGAACTCAACAAGATGAACACAAGGTGATTAGGTGAAGCAGCCGAGTTCCATATATTTTCTAGGTCGAGTCTCAGTTAGACCACATATATAAGTCTTTGAGGAAGGAGGAAGGAGGAAGGAGACTGGAGTAAAGAGAGCTTAGAGTCTGTAGTAGTCGAACTCCATATGTAAAGATAAAACATGCATCATGTATGGATATTTGCAAAACAAGCCTCTGACTTCACTCAGAGTTTGTCTATATCTGTACTTAACAGAATTGATAGACTTGTAAAGGTGGATACTTTTGGAATTTTCTTGTGGGTTTACAACCTTCTCCAAGAGCTATCGAGCTCTGAACACTAAAGGAGATTCTTAAAATTCATCATTGTGTTACAACACAAAGCAAACAATGGCTGAGATAAAGAAAAAAAGAAACAGTGTGAGTTTCCTGAAACCAATTCAACGATGTTTATTGTTGCTGTGCCTCTTGCTGTTCTTTCTACTGCTTCTGTCTTCATCAGAATCCTCAGATGAAGAAGGCTTCTCCCTATACCCATTAAACTATGGGCCTTCTATAATTGATGGGATAGTATGGACTTTTAAGGGAGCCCGGTTCCTAAAAGCCCAGTAATGTTTTCAACAGTCGATTCTATTTAATAAGGAAGCAAGCTTAGAAACTAATTTTCATTTTCTTAATAATTTACATGTGATGTCATTCTTACCTTTTTCTAAATTTGTATTCATATTCTAGACTTTTTGTCGGGACTCTAGACTTGTTATCAGCCGTGGCTTTATCTATTGTCTTCCAAACTTTTTCTTCTAAAATCTATACTAAAGCAGGATCCTATTGTCATAATTACCTTAGCCTGCCCATTTCCTTCACTAAAATTGCATGTTTTATTAAGGACAATTAAGTAATATTAATAACAAATCTATATTGGGTCATTATTTTTGGATCCAGCCCACATCAAATCTCTCTTGGACCTGTTGGGCTTATTAAAAAATCAGATTCAATTCTCACTTTTTTTTTCCTTTGGGCCATTGAGTTCAAGTTCAAATAATTTTTTTTCAACTATTCTTAATTATTATTTTTTTCTTTTCTTAATATAATTTAAGCATTCATAGAAATAATTGAATTTTTTTATTGAAAAATATAAATCTTTGTTAAAAGTATATAATTTTTTAATTAAAATATTAACCCCATGATTTTTTTTTTAATTTATCAGAGTTATACCAACTTAATTCATTAAAAAAACAAAGTTTAATTTTTTAAACATAAATAGTCATTTAAAATGAAATACGATAAATAAAGATAAAATTTTTAAGTCTTTTATAAAATAAAACACAAATATATGAAAATGTGATATTTACTAAATATTTGTCAATTGAAAAAAAAACAAAAATAAATCCGCGCTTTGAAAGCGCGGATCAAAATCTAGTAAGTATTAAATTATAATTTATAGCCTACTAATATCGAAATTATAGTGGGAAAAGATACTGCCTTCTAGAGATCAAAGTCCACACTGATCGATAAAGTCTTTATATAAATAATATAACTCATCCTGTGATCTTGATAGTTCAATTTTTCTACAAGTTCTTATTAGAAAATTCAAATTATACATATATATGATTAGTTGAGATGAGTTGTGAGGATAGAGTAGAGTGAAAGACAATCCGGAAAAAGGGAATGTGTAAGTTTTTTTTTTGATAAAAGGGGAATGTGTAGATATTAGTTAGACATAGCTGTCTAATATAGTTGGAATGTTGGAAACAATAAGACGCATTCTTGCATCAAAATCACGTACGTTGGCAAGCTAATCAACACATTAATTGTATATAATAACTAATATTAGTACACATCTAAAAATGTATGCATTCATTCATTTTCTTTTGAATAAATTTAAAATTCATTCAAAAAATATATGCATATACGAGTATATGAATAAGGATACATTGAAACATATATTGTTAGTTGGCGATGCCTCCAAGCAAACCACAAACCTTTTTATCCTTAAACTATAGCTTTTCCTTTCTCCGTTATTTAGTGATATATATCATCTTCGTATAAATTTCTTTCAACACTTTTTTTTTGTTGGTACGTATTCACATGTAGTAATCGTATTTTGAGAAAAATTATATGCTCAAGCATATTTTATGATTCTATGTACAACCATAGATTTATTGGTTGGTCAGATAGATTCAAAGTTTTTTTGACTTGTTCGCATAATTTTCCAAAGCTTTTTATTGTTATAAAATTGTAGTCAGTCTAAGATATTCAAAATATAAACGAAGCATTTGTTCAAAGTGTTACCAATTATCGTTTGTTTCCATGTTTTTTTTTTTTTGTCGTGGAGTAGGACCAATTGTTTAGGTTCTGCAAATTGTCACAAACTCTTTGTAAAACCTTTTGTTCATTTTTTGAAATGATATTTACATAGGTAGCAAAAAAAAAACTAAGCATTTGTCACACTAGATGAAACAGATACGAATACGTCGACAGTACTATTTTCTGAAAGAAAATGATATATTTGGTAGATTAACACGAACTGACGTGGATTGTGAGTGCTGACAGCCTGACATGCATGGAAAATAAATGTCTTAATCAATTTGATCCCCAAAAGATCAATTGCAGAGAACGAAGTTAACGGAAATAGACACATCGAATCACATATATAAACTCTCCAAGAACATTTAACAACACCCAATAACCAACTTCTATATAACAGTTATATAAATATATATTAGAACCATATTGCTACCAAGATGTTGGACGTCTAGTGTTAGTGCAAGAAGCTAAGAAGGTTCCACTATTAATTTTAAGAGAACTATATTTTTCGTTAGTTTTTAAATGTACGTACGCTCATATATCATTTGCTAGAAAAACAATTAAATACTTATTTGGAACCCTAGTGTTATTTTATTGGTTCAAATGTACGTTTACTTAAACTGCATGCTGTTCAATGTTCACAGGATCGAACTGATTTGTTTTGTGCAAGAATTATTACAAGCCAACTTTAGATAGAACACCAGAATGTATAAATCTAATTACCGTCTTGTTCCAAAGTTCTTATACGTCTTAGATCTGTCTATCCAAAATTTTACCTTCCTACTTTGTACGAGTTCGTATAAACTGAAAATATGTTTAAATACTTGTAATAGATTTTGTGATAAAGAAGACATGTATACTTTTTTTTGAACATTATGCAAAAAAATTTGGGCTGGTTACATATAGAAAATAGAAAGTTGTAGTTGGCTGTATTCGTAAGACATGTATACTTACACGAGACTTCCATGTAAAATAATCAATGCGTTATACCCCAACGCTCATATATCATTTGCTAGAAAAACAATTAAATACTTATTTGGAACCCTAGTGTTATTTCACAGTTAATTTTCTCCATGTAACTGTAAAATTAAAGCTTGTAATATTAGACAAACCAAACATTAAATGAAAATTTAAATGATGCTGATCGTCGGTTGTTTATGATCGATGTCTAAACCCATTTAAGATGATGGTGTATTGATGTTCAATATGACAACTGTCTAACCCACTTTTTCGGATACTGATTTTTTTTCTTATTTGCACGTATCAATTGCTAAATTATTTGTTATCTTTTTTTGTTAAGAGAGCTTAATCTTATCATCGCGAGGTTGATTTGAATCATTTGATTATCACCAGCTCATTCTCTTTAGATGATTACTTGGTTTGCATATATATTTTATGGATTTTTATTTAATATCCATCATTACGTTAAATAAATTTCGTTAACTACAAACTTAAATACTTAAAAAAAACAGAAAAATATAGGGAAATTAAACCCTATAACCAACAAAAAAACAATAATTCACAAAATAACCAAATCTCCTTTCTCTCTTTTTCTTTCTCTTCATATCTCTCTCTAGCCTCTTTCTAACAAATTAATTTTAATTTTTCTTTTGGTTATTTCATCAATTCACCCTAATATACGAAGTTGAACGACTTATAATACGTAGTTCAACTATATTTCATTGGAGTTTACAATCCAAAATGTTAGTATACGGTGTGGAGAGTCATACTGGGATAATGTTTTTTTTTTGTTAAAGTATACTGGAATATTTTACCAAAAAAAAGTATACTGGAATAATGTTAGTGCATTTTATTTTCAAAAATAGTTAAAAATATATATCTGTAAAAGTAACGAATTGCTGATTTGTACATATAGACAAACAAATATTAACTGCTACGTCTGGGAGAAAATAAGTAACCAAAGTAAAATGAAGACTCACGAGAGTTTTTTTTTCGTTGGCCATCACGTGTCTGCAAACTTTTTTGGTTGCTCAGACCACTTGTTTAATCATTCGACCAATCCCATTTCAGATTCCTATTTTCATTATTTATTTTATGAAGTTTTTACTAAAACATAATTATCTTTTTTTTTTTGTAAAATAAAATAATTATAATTGTTTCGTCCCCTTAGCTTTTTCCGTTTTTGGCTTTGTTTTTCAAGCTTACCAACCGTGTGTGACTCTGTGTGATATGTTGTTTTGGTCTTAATTAGGTAAACTAATATTCTGGAGGTAAAATAGTTCAGAAGCAAAAATATGATATACCCATATGAGGAGTGGAATCTTATAAAAAAGGAGAAGTACAATACTATTTGTCTCCATTTACTTATCAGATTATATGTCCTATACTATATAAAAAAAAAATTGTTCATATCTTCTTAATTAAAAATTGTATATCATGTATTCACAAATAATAGGTTGCTACATTATGTTCGTCACAACAGCAGTACCTAGTTGGTTGTATTGGACCACGACTATGTAAAATAATCCAAGAAACAAAAACAAACTTAGTTTAAGTTCATGGGTCAACTGTTTAATTATTGACGTATGTATAAAAATGTTCAATAATCAATAACAATCCGGAAAGAGAAGTGTGGGTAACATGACTGGATGTTGAATGACTATTATTAGGTGGAGAGTCGAGAGTCGACACCCGTGACAACCTTCTCTCTTTGTCTCTCAGCTTTATAAGGTCTTACGTTTCATTTTTCATGCATATATGTATAAGGTTGTATACATATAATGTTATAATGTTACGATATTCTTCGTTCTGTTTATTTATTTCTTCATCTTTTCTGACTATGAACTTGTTCGCGTTGCTTTTGTTCCCATGCCTGTGCAGCAAATATATTATTAGATGTTACCAAAAAAAATATGTTTTCTTTTTTATTTCTAATTCTACCTAATTAAAATCCTCATAAAATTTCATTTGACTATGAATAGAGCAAATAACGAAGATTTTTTTTCGTTTTGTGTTTGGTTATTGCCGGCACCGTGAAAGAGTTTTTTTCTTCTTATTTTCGTCTCTTGTTTTTATTTATAGATTTGTTGATTTTTTGAACATTTTAAGTGACTAAACACAAGGTGATAGTGGTGTAACGGTGTACGGATCTACCGTGTTGCAACTTTTATTAATCTAGATATGTGAGGACCGAATTTGGTGAGGCGTCCTTAATCTACATCCTAGTTTCTTTAGACTACCAAAGTCCTTTATAAATTATTACCTTTAAGATATGTAGTGGATGTGATATCTGATTTCTCTAAGTTACGATGAAACTGATGTTATAATTCTACCATCATTAGTATTTTTTAGTGGACTGTTTAGAAAGGAAAAAGAAACTCACGTTTTAGAAAAAAAGAGGAAAACAATCTATTAAATATATTTAATCATTTTTACCCCCCCAAAAAAAAACTCCGAGATTTATATACATCTCTTTTCCGTAACCTGTTCAACTTGATCTTTTGTATCTTTATCTAATTCTTTGTTCACAGCAAGAGTCTCTTATCCTTTGTAATCAATTTGGCTAAGAAGACTTAACTTAAAGACTTATCTATAAATACCCCATTCGCTTTCTTTCCCACGAAACTATAATAACAAACATCACATATGTTACATATAATCAACACACGCATACACAAAACACAAATATATAAGATGTCTTGTAATAACAGAGAATTATTAATCGGCAACAAAGTCGTAGTTACACTTGTATTTCTCTTATGTTTGGTTCACTCATCAGAATCACTTCGGCCATTGTTTGCATGCGACCCGGCAAATGAGTTAACCCGGACACTCCGGTTCTGTCAGGTCAATCTACCGGTCCGCGTGAGGGTTCAAGACTTGATTGGACGGCTCACCTTGCAGGAGAAGATCCGCCTCCTCGTCAACAATGCCGCCGCTGTGCCACGCCTCGGTATTGGAGGCTATGAGTGGTGGTCCGAGGCTCTCCACGGCGTTTCTGACGTTGGCCCCGGAGCTAAGTTCGGTGGTGCGTTTCCCGGTGCCACCAGCTTTCCTCAGGTCATCACCACCGCAGCTTCTTTCAACCAGTCTCTATGGGAAGAGATAGGACGGGTGAGAATAAACTAGGAATATTATTTAAATTATTAATATTTTATATTATGTAAATTATAGAATATACATTTTAGAAAAATGAGAATTATAAATTTTGTGAGTTCTTTACGTGAAAAAACGACATTGACACTTTTTTCACAAAAAAAAACGACATTGACATCGCCATCGTAGCTGGCAGTACACTAGAATCTGATTAGCGGGATGCTCTATATTCGTGTATTTTATTTATTTCCTTGAAATTTATAATTCAGATGATTTTTTATCAGACTACGACATGAATATAAGTCAGACATGTATTGTATGCTAGAAAAATGGATAGATATGATTATGTTCCTTACAGGTTTCATACATTATACGCCATGGATAATACGATTGTGGGCAAGTTAGCTATAACCACCAGTGAATAAAAAATATATTTTATATACGGACTGGAGAATATATATTTCTTTTCAACAAAAACAAAGGTGTATGAAGAAATATATAATTAGAATTGTCATGGGTTTTTTTTTTTTTTGAACAACGAATTGTCATGGTTTAAAATAAATAAAAGGTGGTGTCCGATGAGGCAAGAGCTATGTACAACGGAGGCGTTGCCGGTTTGACGTATTGGAGCCCAAATGTGAATATACTGAGGGACCCACGGTGGGGCCGTGGCCAGGAAACTCCAGGAGAAGATCCTGTTGTCGTCGGAAAATACGCCGCCAGCTACGTCCGGGGACTTCAGGGAAACGGCCCCAGCCGCCTCAAAGTCGCTGCATGTTGCAAGCATTACACTGCTTATGATCTTGATAACTGGAATGGCGTCGACCGTTTCCATTTCAACGCAAAGGTAACCTTAAAAACATTTGTATATATTTATATCTAACAATATTCATGTGCGTTTTGAAGTTTTGACTTAATGTTTAATTTTTGTAATTGATAAGAATTTAGAAACAAGTGCTTAATTTTGCTTCTTTGTTGGTCAAAGAAAGCCAGACTTCTTAAAATTAGTATTTAGACATTATAAGGCTTATAATTGTCTGGAAATAAAAGAGTACCGTGAGTCTCTGTTTTTCTTGCATCTTATTGGTCTTAAGTTAATAGTGTTTCAGTGTTTCTGTTTAGAAAAAATAGAAAAGATTAAAATAAATTGTATTTTCTGCTGAAACATATAAGTTTATATATTTCCTCAAATTAGCAAGCTATTTTCTATTTTATGTTATTTATTATAGCTCCACGTTATTACTTATAAGATGCGACTGGATTCGTTTTCTTGCAAGGCTTATCGTCTTTTATCTCGTTTCATGTTCAGATTCGTTCAGTTCCGAATATAGATCATATCTACGGAACTATAAATAACTAACGACTAACGATATTGACACAAACAAAACACTTGCCTAACATTATATACCAGCTAATAAGCCAATAGGCAGCGTGACTTTGAGCGATGTGGCATATGCGTAGTCTTATGTTACAGTAGTTGAGAATCTTATCCTTATTGGTCATGTGGACCTAGGACAAACCTACTTGTCTTTTATCTTGTTCTTCAAATTAATATATACTTTAAACTATATCATACCAAAATAAAAGATTCGTTTCTTTAGCTAATAAACTCAAAACATAATATAATCTAAAAGAAAACTCATGAATGATGTGTATAACTTGAGGTATATAATATGTTTATGTTAATATAGATAGCTAATAGGTAAGTTATTAGGTTTAGTTATTTAATAAGTTTATGATGGATATAGGTCACCCAACAAGATTTAGAAGACACATACAATGTACCATTCAGAGCTTGTGTTTACGACGGAAATGTCGCGAGTGTTATGTGTTCGTACAATCAAGTCAATGGAAAGCCAACTTGTGCTGATGAAAATCTCTTAAAGAACACTATTCGTGGTCAGTGGCAACTCAACGGGTAAGATGATCAATAGTTATCATAGTTAATGATTCATATTCATTTGATAACTACTCACACATCAACTTACACTATCACTGCATGCAGGTACATTGTATCAGATTGTGACTCCGTCGATGTTTTCTTCAATCAGCAGCACTACACGGCAACTCCGGAAGAAGCCGCTGCTGCCTCAATTAAAGCTGGTAAGTTATTTTTTCCACCGTTGATGTTAAAATTCAATGACCTCTTGGTGCCATAAATAGTTTAGCAGAAGTTTTCATAATATTTTTATAACAATTTAGGAGTCTATATTCATATATATTAAATTAAACAAATTTGGGGGTTCAAGACCAATGTTAATGTGTCTAGAACCGGTTATGTGCACAATGATTGTTGATCATTTTGATAAAGAAACATCATATCGTTTTGTAGGTCTGGATTTGGATTGTGGGCCGTTTTTGGCAATCTTCACTGAAGGAGCTGTGAAGCAAGGATTGTTGACAGAGAACGACATTAATTTAGCACTTACCAATACTATAACGGTCCAGATGAGGCTTGGTATGTTTGATGGTAATCTTGGCCCTTACGCTAATCTTGGGCCTAGAGATGTTTGTACTCCAATCCATCAACATTTAGCCCTTGAAGCGGCTCATCAAGGAATTGTTCTTCTCAAAAATGATGGCCGTTCTCTTCCACTCTCTCCTACGCGCCACCGTACCGTTGCCGTGATTGGACCTAACTCTGATGTCACTGAGACCATGATCGGAAACTATGCAGGTTGTTAAGATAATTCATTTTAAAGCAATATTATTATCAGTTACATAATACTAACATTGTTTTATTACAATTTTTGTTTTGTAAGGGAAAGCTTGCGCTTATACGACACCATTACAAGGAATCTCAAGATACGCGAGGACACTTCACCAAGCTGGTTGTTCTGGCGTGGCTTGTGCAGGAAACCAAGGGTTTGGTGCAGCGGAGATGGCGGCACGTGAAGCAGACGCAACGGTTCTTGTGATGGGATTGGACCAGTCCATAGAGGCAGAGACAAGAGATCGAACCGGACTGCTCTTACCGGGTTACCAACAAGACCTTGTGACCCGTGTGGCTCAAGCTTCTAAAGGTCCTGTCGTTCTAGTTCTTATGAGTGGTGGACCCATTGATGTATCATTCGCTAAAAACAATCCACGTGTCGCTGCCATTATTTGGGCCGGGTATCCGGGTCAAGCCGGTGGAGCTGCCATTGCTGATATCATTTTTGGCGCTGTTAACCCTGGTACATTCCTTATCTAGTTACATATTTCTTGGGTTTTGCTTAGTATCATTTAGAATCAATATTGAAATCATAATTAATTATCAAGATATACTAAATATTTTGTGTATCTTATGATAGGAGGAAAACTACCAATGACATGGTATCCACAAGACTACGTGGTAAAAGTTCCAATGACGTTAATGGCCATGAGAGCATCTGGAGATTACCCAGGAAGGACCTACAGATTCTATAAAGGTCGAGTGGTATTTCCATTTGGGTTCGGTTTAAGTTACACTACCTTCACTCACAGTTTAGCCCAAAACCCACTAGCCCAATTATCAGTTTCACCTTACAAACTCAACTCTGCCATTTTCAACTCCTCATCTAACTCCATCAAAGTGTCTCATGCCAACTGTGAAACGTTTCCAAAAATGCCTATCCATGTTGAAGTATCAAACACAGGTGAATTCGACGGAACACACACGGTGTTTGTCTTTGCTGAGCCGCCGAGAAACGGGATAAAAGGACTAGGTGTGAACAAACAATTGATAGCGTTTGAGAAGGTTCATGTCACGGCAGGTGCAAAACGGACTGTTCAAGTCGATGTTGATGCTTGCAAGCATCTTGGTGTAGTGGATGAGTATGGTAAGAGGAGAATCCCAATGGGTGAACATAAGTTACACATTGGTGACCTTAAACATACCATTTTGGTCCAACCGCAACTTTGACGGAGGCACATAGAAAGAAAGCAAGAAATAAGGAGAACCTCTTAGCAAAGTGTCTCCCTCTTTTTTATATTATAGACAGTTGAAATTACTAGAGAAAAGTTTCAATCTGTATAGAAGCACCAAAGGTCGCTTCTTGAATTTGTGTTTTTCTTGAAATTTATTTTGTGTCAATTGCCAAAGATATTGTAACTTGTGGCTCCCAAAAAATAAAAGGAGCCCCTGTAAGAAGTTCAAAACTAAAGAAAAATGAAATGAATGACAAATTTGATACATACCGTACTTATATTTCTCTCAAACTTTTTCTGATTGTTGTAAGCATGGAGTTGTGGAATCTTTGTATTATATAATAACATGTATTGATATTATTTGATAATAAGCTTGGAAAGTGTGATATTCCTTGCAAAATGTTGAAAGTAAAGAAAAAAAGAAAGAGGATAAATGATATATTTAATATATACAGAAAATGAAGATAAATGACTCTGAATTTTACATATACAGAATTTTCTTTTTTATTTATAAAGGAATATATACATAATTATACTTGAGAACAATAATTTAAGTGGACAGTATATTAACTACAGACTTTAAACATTTTAAGGAATAAGATTATGAGTGAAAACACATTTCAAGCTGTTTAATTTCCAACCGTTGGATCTTCCGTTTCCCTCCAAAAAGATCAGCTCATATGACCTTTTCCTCAGAAACAGAGGAAAAACAAAAAAGAAACAGAGGAAACGTTTCAATGGCGGATCTAAAGAACCTCTTCCTCATCACGAAGCACCAGATTTTTCTAACTTCACTCTTCTTTCTCTCCCTCTTCCTCCTCTCCTCGTCCCTTCTCCCAGTTCTCTCTCCCTCGCTGATCGTCTCCAGCTTCACCTCTCGTCTTCTCACAGCCGCTAACTTCTTCTCCTCACCTTCTCCCACTTCAGCTTCTTCAGACACAGCCACGCTATACTCTGTTTCCCCGAGAAGAATCCGAGTCAAGAACGAGTCCAACAAGATAGAACTGAGTTCTTGCGACATATTCGACGGAAGCTGGGTCTCCGACGATACTAAACCGGTTTACTCTCCCGGTTACTGCCCTTTCGTTGAAGATAAGTTCCACTGCTTCAAGAACGGTAGACCCGATTCTGGTTTTCTCCGTTATCGTTGGCAGCCTCACGGATGCTCGATTCCTAGGTCGGTTTCTTGATTCCAAAGTTAAATTACGATTCTGCCCTTCCCTTTGTGACTCATGTTTTGTTATTGAGTGTGTGTGTACTGTGTAGGTTCGATGGGAAGAAGATGCTGAAGATTCTGAGAGGGAAGAGGCTTGTTTTCGTTGGAGATTCGTTGAATAGAAACATGTGGGAGTCTCTGGTTTGCTCACTTAGGTCAGCGTTGGAAGACAAGAACAGAGTTTCGAAGGTTTCTTGGAGAAGAAGTAACCTTCGAAACGAAGGGTTTTACGGTTTTAGATTCAAAGTAAGTAATGTCAAACTCTCTGTTATGGTTTTGGATTAGTTGATAAAGTTTTTTTTTTTTTTTGGTGAAGGACTTTGAATGCTCTGTGGACTTCATCAAGTCACCGTTCCTCGTTCAAGAATCAGAGGTTTTAGATGGTTACGGGAAGAGGAAAGAGACGTTGAGGCTTGACGTGATCCAAGGATCGATCAAGAAGATATACAGAAACGCAGCTGTTATTGTGTTCAACACTGGTCACTGGTGGACTCACCAGAAAACATATGAAGGGTATGAACAACATAAGGTTAACTTTCTTTCTATTTTTGTTCTTTTGATTCATGTTTTGAATTTACAGGAAAGATTATTTCCAGGAAGGGAATCGAGTTTACGAGAAGTTAGGAGTGAAAGAAGCTTACACGAAAGCTCTTCATACGTGGGCTGATTGGGTTGATTCCAATATCAACATGACAAAAACTAGAGTCTTCTTCGTTGGCTACTCCTCTTCACATTTTAGGTGAGTTAGTTTCTTGGATTCCAAGCAATCTCTGTTTTACTTTTGACTTCAAAAAGGGGGATGAAACAAGGTTTAGGGTTTAAGTGTGTGGAAGAGTTTTATTTTAGCTCAAGCAACCTTGCTTTTTATTTAGGGTTTAGTGTGTGGAAGAGTTTAATTTTAGCTCAAGTAATCTTTGTTTAGGGTTTGGCTGCAGAAAAGGATGATGAAACAGGGTTTAGGGTTTAGTATGCGGAAGAGTTTTTTTTCTTTTAGCTCAAGAAATCTTGCTTTTAAACTGTAGAAAAGGGGCGTGGAACGCAGGAGGGCAATGCGATGGAGAAACAAGACCGATACAAAACAAGACGTATACAGGAGGGTATCCATGGATGATGAAAGTGGTGGAATCAGTGATCTCGGACATGAAAACGCCTGTGTTTTACATGAACATTACGAAGATGACTTGGTATCGAACCGATGGTCACCCTTCGGTTTACAGACAGCCTGTGGAGGTCCGTGGAAGTTCTCCTGCAACCGGAATGTTCCAAGATTGTAGCCATTGGTGTCTACCTGGAGTTCCAGACTCATGGAACCAGCTTCTTTATGCTACTCTGCTAGTTTCACGTAGTTCCTTGCCTTACAAGTCACTTGGAACTCTCTTGTGAGATGGTATGAATATAGTTTAACTCCACTAACAAAAATAGCGATGGAAATAAATAGTTCTAGCTAGGTTTTTTGTTTTGTTCTGTGTGTAAAAGAATATACCTTATTTCTTTTTTTTTTTTTTGCTAAATCTATACCTTATTTCTTTCGGACGCATATTCGTTTGTATTAGTTTTGAGCACATACATTATTGTAGCTAACGTACACTTGATTGGCAATGAGTTAAAGTTCCAGCTTGTGCCATGTGCACCTGTAGATACACATGATCGTGATGGGGCTTCGCACCCATTCCGATTATACCAACAGTTTCTCTCTTTTTCATTGGTAAATCGTGTGACCAGTATTTTTTTAAACTAATCGTGTTTGTGAGGAAATACCCTAGCTTGTTTTATCACTCTCTTCTTAACTTATATACGTATAATCGTATTTATTCATATCAAACTACGATGTTTTAAGTACGTTGTGACAACGGTCCACGATACAAAACAAATATCTTGATTTTATATCCTTTGGTCTTTCTCATTTGTGATTTGTTTTTGGAGGATTTATCAAAACTTATTGTTTTTTTTTTTTGCAATTGTTTGTGTACATATTTACATTACATTATTACTAATTTGTATTTCTCTATAAAAATGCAAACCAAAGGAATCCATACTTTGTGAATTCGAATGTTCTCATCAGTTTAAACAAATCCGCATAAATGTTAGTTTTGAAGGATATACAGGTAATGAAATCAGTAGGTCAAGTTGATTATTATGTGTAAAAATGTCTTAGAATTCTGATCTCATCAACTGTATATCCCGCAAAACTTTTGTTCATGGTTGATCTTCGAGGGTATTTATTCCTGACGTGTAATTTCCCTACTCAGATCTCTTAGAAACACAAAGAGTTATAAGAACAACTTTTCTTATTAGCTTTAGAAACTACTCAAAACTAAAGCTCTCAATATGTTTCACTTAGATCATATGGAACACCTCTCCATTAGACCTATATTTATATGAAAGACAATTCCCTTTAACATGTGGGATATGGAAAACACAAACCTAACCTAAATAGAAACTTCCTTTTCCTATTTCTAGGTTTCCTTATTGTGTTTATCTTAACATATTAAACATCTAATAATATGTTAAGTTTCCACAAGCTTGGAATTATCCAACATTCACCCCCTTAATTCCAACTTGAATTAGGGAGATCAATTTCTTGAACTCCGATTAAGCTCCTCATTTGCTTGAACTCAATCATCAAGTAATCATCCTCCACCACACCATGGTGTGTGAATCCACCCATAGAATTCACATCTTTCTCAAGGTTAGACCGGATGCTCTCCTTGCTTCCGTACCGCTCCTTCTTAGAATCGGCCGTGTTCTTGTAGAACCTTCTCATGACCTCTTCACTTAAGTTGCGATGAGTCTTGTGGCTGAAGTTCACTGCAATGATAACTCTGGTCACATCCGCCATCTTGCGTACGTGAGCTCTGGTAAAGATGTCGGCCTTCTGCTCAACACCCAACAGTTTTATCTCTGGTTCATCTTCATCCTTTGAGAACCTTGACTCCATTGGTACGTGTGTTGTATCACACGCTTCCACCTTTGTGTCACACACTCCTCCGTGAGTCGTGTCACACACTCCTCCGTGAGTCGTGTTACACACTCCTCCATGAGTCGTGTTACACACTCCTACGTGAGTCGTGTTACACACTTCCATCTTTGTGTCACACAGGATTCCTTGAGTATACCTCTCTTGCTTTATACTGATTCCGTCTGCTCCTTGAATCACCTCTATGCCAAGGTAGTACGTTAGCTTACCTAGATCTGACATCTCGAACTTCTTAGACATCTCCTCCTTGAATTGCCTAATCACCTTAAGCGAAGTTCCTGTCACAAATAGATCATCAACGTAGATGGCTATGATCAAGACGTCTCCTCCTTGAGTCTTGCAGTACACTGATGGTTCCTTCGTGCACTTCTCAAATCTCATCTCCTTGAGAACCTGATCGAGTTTTACACTCCATGCTCTGGGTGCCTGGCGTAACACATGCAACGTCTTGTGTAACACACACACTCGATCCTCTTCTCTTTTCTTCTCAGAACCAGTCGGTCTATCTACAAGCTCCCATATCTTGTTTCTTGTGATAGACTCCAACTCGTCTTCCATAGCTTCAACCCAATCTTCTTCACATGATAGGTTGAACTCATCTGAGGCAATCTCTCCTCCTCTATCGGTGCATCCTAGATTGAACACATCTGAGGCAACCTCTCCTCCTCTATCGATGCAACCTAGATTGAACATAGCTGAGGCACGCTCTCCTCCTCTATCGGTGTGAAATCTTTTGAACCGATAGAATGCCTCACCATTATCTGCTGGCGTTGGTGGTGCACTTATTCCACACAAATCTCCAAGCAATAATCCTAATGGCTTTGATGTACAAACCATGGCCTTAGTCGGGAATGAATCTCTGATTTGCTTCCCTGCGAAACATGTGTCACACACGCCTTCTTTGTGTGTTACACTCGGGAATGAGTGTCTCGTTTGCTTCTCTGCGAGACATGTGTCACACACGCCTTCTTCGTGTGTTACACTCTGCATTCCTACGACCATCTCCTTCCTTACCATGTTGTTCATCACTCCATAGCATATATGTCCTTGTCGAGCATGCCACCTCCATGTAGCATCTTCGTCCCTGACATGTAAACATTCCGGGTAGCTTATCTCCATAGGGGTCTTGTAGAGACGGTTTGGAGATCTTGTCACACGAACTAGCAACCTTCCATGCGAATCTGTGAGCGTTAAGTAGACATCTTTCATGTTAACCTCACATCCGTTCTCTGTTGCTTGCCCAAGACTTAATATATTGTGCTTCAGATCAGGTATGTAGTATATGTCCTTGAGTGCCTTCTTCTCTCCAGTCTTGCACACAAATGTAACCACACCCTTTCCTACAATGTCAACACACGATCCATCACCAAACTTCACCTTCCCTTTGGTGTTGAGATTCAAACTCGAAAAGAACTCCTTGTTCCCTGTCATGTGATTGCTCGCTCCATTATCCAAATACCAGACACTTGCATCGCCTTTGTTGATATCAAGATTCTTCGGAATCACCTTATCTTCGTTCAAAAACACCACCTCGTGTACATAGAGTGCATCGGCCTCTTCTGTCTCGTTTAGGTTGGTTTCTTGATCCTTCTCTGACTTCTCGGGACAGACAGTTGCGTAGTGACCAGGCTTGTCACATCTCCAACATATCAGCTTTGAGCGATTCTTTTCCGAGTTGTTATCTTCGGTGTGTGACGCACGGTTTTGGTTGTGTGACCTACCTCGACCTCTGCCTCTACCGTTCCTTCCTCTTCCTCTACCACGAGAATTCTCATAGCCCCTCTGACTATGCTCTTCATTGTTCGAAAACATTAGCTTCCCTTGGTCTTCTTTCTGAGTTTCTTCTCCTACACGCTCCTCGTACGCCTTAAGCCTTCCAACTATGTCTTCAAACCCCGTCGAGTTGAGATCTAGGACTTGCTCAAGTGATGCTACGATCTGGATATACTTGTGTCTTGGAAGACCCTTCAAGAACTTCTTGACCATCTTGGATTCTTCTATGTTTTCCCCCAAAGAGGTTGCTTTGGATGATAGGCCCGATATCTTCCCCGCGAAGTCATCGACCGTATCTGAATCATCCATCTTCAACCTGTCAAACTCCGCCATCAACGTCTGAAGTCTCGCCTCCCTTACACGATCAGCTCCTAGGTGTCGCGACTTGATGGCGTTCCAGATCTCTTTTGATGCGGTTTGTTCTCCCACCTGGAGAATCAATGTTTCGGGAACAGATTGAAACAAAAGAGCTATCGCAACATCGTTCTTCTTTTGATCATCTGAACCGGGTTCGATTGTGTCCCACACTTCATGAACACGTAGTAGAACCTTCATCCTCATCGACCAAACTGTGTAGTTTGTCGATGACAACATCGGACATTGGATGGATGTAGATCCAAAGTCCTTCGTGCGTGGAGCCCTAGTCACGTCAGCCATCTTGCCGTCGCGATCTCTTGTTCACAAGCACCAGGATCTTAAGCTACAACTTAAGCTTAGATCGAGTCTCCAACCTGAGGCTCTGATACCAATTCAGATCTCTTAGAAACACAAAGAGTTATAAGAACAACTTTTCTTATTAGCTTTAGAAACTACTCAAAACTAAAGCTCTCAATATGTTTCACTTAGATCATATGGAACACCTCTCCATTAGACCTATATTTATATGAAAGACAATTCCCTTTAACATGTGGGATATGGAAAACACAAACCTAACCTAAATAGAAACTTCCTTTTCCTATTTCTAGGTTTCCTTATTGTGTTTATCTTAACATATTAAACATCTAATAATATGTTAAGTTTCCACAAGCTTGGAATTATCCAACACCTACGGCTATAGTCTGTCTGTTCTCATAGCCGCTTTTAGCCTGTGTTCTCACCTTGTTTAACGCTGATGCATTGTTTTGGGAAGCTTAAAAGACATCAGTATTATTTAAGTTCTCGTTTGAAGAATCATTAATTCAAAAAAACCAATCATACCCTTTGTTCGTCACTGAAAAACATTATTAAGACAAAAAACGAAGGGAAATTGCCACAAATAACACATTCATATACCACTTTTCATGTTTACACTAATTACTTTTACCCGTATTTTTAATAAAGGAAAAAAGACAATTATATCTTTAGGATTAACTAATATAGACTTAGGGTTTAGAGTTGAGAGGTGGGGTAGTGTTTTTGGAATGTGAAATTTAGGATTCTGATAAATATATAAATAAATACTTAAAAAATATATAAAAAATTTTAAGAAATAGTTTCAAATATAATTTTCATTTTTCAAAAAGAAATTTGAAAAAAAAAATTTGAAAAAAAAATTTCAAAAAAAAAATTTATAAAAAAGTTCGAATTTGAAAAAATATAATTCGAAAACATAATTTTTTTATTTTTTTTATTTTTTTATTTAACTAATAATTTATTATATATATAAATAACAAGGGCATAAGAGTCTTTTGCCACTTAATGAATAAAATATTTTTGAAAATGTCTCTTTAGTGGTGGTAAAAATAAAAAATAGTACCATAAAAACAGTAAACATATAATTTCCCCAAAAATGTACTGCTCGCTATAGGTACTGAGTTCAAGTGTATATGATATTAGTTAGATGCAGGACATGCCAGTGATTGATTGCTCAAGTGCTCATATGCAAAACAAAGTGTATTTATGTCAAAAGGTCAGATTTAAGTAAGTTGGTGAGAGGACCGCAGGATCCTTATTGACCTTTTTCTTATGGACCCTGCATGGCCATTACAATAACTTACCTCTTTTTGGTCGAATATAATAACTTACCTCTTTATACGTTTTATTTATATCAACGATCCCTTACCCGTGGACCCAAATTAAATATATATAATATTTTTCATTCAATATAGTTCAAAATAATGACAAAAAGTACTTTAATACATATGGTGAGCTTTTGTTAAAGTATATGCGTATATTAATACCATGATAATCTGTTCCGGAAAATTATGTAACAAAAAGTCACCATAAAAAGAGGAAATTTTTTTTTCAAAAAAGAGGAACTTTTCAAGTATTATATATTGCCTCTGAATTTTTAAAAGATTGATATTTAAGAATTTGCACACCTATTAATACAAATTATATACACACTTTTATTTCTTAGTTTTTGTTAGTTTTATTTGATTCTCAATAAAGTTCTACCATTCTTGAAGATTTTAATTTATGTTTTAGTTTTAAAAAAAACATTAATTAAAAGTTGAACATCAATTCTTTGAATACAAGAAAGAAAAAACTAAAACATTAATTGTTTTTATATTAGATGAGTATAATTAATGCTGAGATTTGTCTAAGATATTCATTTATATTTTCAAATAGAATCTCATCCGTCTTGGAGCAGCTCCAGCGAGGGATTTCAAAACAAATAAACAACACACAGTTCATAAACCTTAGACAAAATCCAATAGAGGTCCATTTCCATGGTAATCCTTAAGTATGTCCATGTTTGTCTCTGACTTCCTTTTCGCGCGTGTTCGAATGCAGTCAGTACTTAGAAGAATTGTTTTTCTGAGTCATCAGAGGAAAAATGATGAGACGTACTAACGTATGTTTTACAGCCTTTTTTTTGACAAAATGTTTTACAATTTAGTGTAATCAAGTAAATATATATCGGAAGCATATAATTCGTATCAAATTTGTAATCGAATGATAAAAAAGGATATGAAATGTTAATATGTTTCAAGTTCGATTTAAATCATTTTTTGATATCTATACAAATATAGCTCCGACTTACGGCTCATATGTATATCCAAAGAAAATCTATTTATGGGTTCGTCTCGGATATCTTGAGGTTAAACAAAAAACATACTAATCCAACACAACAGTAAATATGCTCAATGAAAATCGGTGAACATTTAATAGATTGTTCGTGAGAGACAGAGGACAAAAAGAATTTAGAGCAGTGCTTTAAATGGCAAAGCTTTTGCTCGTTGTTAGTTGTTACTAAAGAGACTCGTGATATCTACGTGACTGGCTCGTATATAAATGTAACGTCATCTTTTTGCCCTTCATTTTCTACATTCAATATTCTTTGCATTAAAAAAAAAACAGTTTAAAAAATATTTCAAAAGAGATACTTTTAGATTTTCAATCTATTTTTATTACATAATAGTGAACTAAACATTTCAAAAAATTAATTGTAATCATTGAATTTTATTGGGTAACAACTGTATGAAATAATTAACTATAAAATAATATATTATAATTTAAATACAATATATTTTCTTATTATGGGTAAAAACTCCAAACATAAATCTTTTTGAAGTAGAAAAAGTATTTATTTATATTCTTTGATATCAAAAAAAAATTTCTATGCGTATGAGCCCAACACAGTGATTTTATTTTTTCAAAGTTACTTACAGAGTTTTTTAATATGACGAGAAAAATGAAAATGGAAGGTGTAAACTATAGTCAAATCACAGTTTAAATGTAACTATTCGATTAAACTATGGAAATAATATATGAATAAGAATTTTGCAGATATTGTGTTATAGTTTACAGTTTACATTTTAATATATATATATATAGATAGTAATATAGTATATATGAACATATATACTCATATATATAAGGTTCCGACTGGTGACATTTTCGGAAACACGAGGAACGAATAGGAAATGAACATATAGAAATAAAATTACAGGAATGAAAAGGAATGCTTGTTCTTTATTAAATTTAACAAAAAATGTTTTTGTTCTATATTTCTCTACAAAAAAAAAAGGAATGGAAAAAAATAAGAAAGAAAAACTATTCTTAGTGAATAGTAATTTTTTTTGAGAATGATAAATAATTCAGCGTTCTCTTTCGTTCATCGGTCACTATTCAAAGCCTAAATGTTCATCTCATGGTCCATACATATGTGTATACAATCTATCACAGGGACATTTATTTCTACTTTATGTATTTTCATATGCATGAGCAAGTGGAAGGTGTCAGCGTTCATAATATATTCTTATTAATTAATTAACACAAACATAAGCATGAGCCAAAGTATGATTTAATTTAATTTTATGATCATTGTATTTTAATGTTGTTTTTATTTGCTGACATTTCTCAATATTTTATTTTATTTTCGAAAAAGAGCATTCATTTTAAAAAACAAAAACAAAATACAAAGATCACATAGTTTGATAAAGTTGGATAAGTTGGATACATGAAATAAGCAATGAAAGAGCTCTAAATCCTAAGGAGAACTTTGTACGTACAACTCTTTAGCATTACCATAATAAGGATGATATTGATTTAGGAACATCAACCCCTAGCTTCCCTTTCCCGCGAGCATCTTCCAATCCATTTCTTGGTATTTAGGAGTAGGCTTGATCATCCTTCCTTCTCTTCTGACACTAAGATTGCCGAAAACAATCTCATTTATTGGTACATTTTTTCAATAGTTAGCCCTTATATATACACATTCTATTCACCTAATGGTCTTTTATACCTTCTTCCACACCTTTATTGTTTGTTTCCAAGTCTGTAAGCTGAGCTGCTACGGAAAGAACCAATGGAAGAAAAAAAAAGATCGGATAAATATAGCAAGACGCACGATTAGCACCAAACTAAAGTATTAGTAGTACATTGGACGAAAAGCTCATGAAAGTCGTTGGAATCCACCTACCTTCTGGATGGTACCGGAATTAACCGATCCATGTATGACTATTATTCAACAATTAAACCAACAAACAATTATATATGGCCAGGCCTACCACAAATCAATACATGCCCACTTGTGAATATGGTCCAAGATCTTCCACATAAACGTATCATATTTAACATGTTGCCAAAAAAAGGACTCATATTAACATATATAGTCATTGCCGCCGAGCAGTCTACTATTCATAAGACGTGTTTGTTTCATTGACTCATGTTCATTTTTCATACGAAGTTGCACTTATGTTCTTTTCCCTACCAATTTCTTATTTGAGTCCGTATAAGCAGTCTTATAATTATATTGTACCTTTCTCTTCAATAGAAATTGTATACACACTAATTTGTTAATTATACCCTTGAACTCCATTTAACCTAATTAAGACCTCTTGAAGAGATTTGTACTTAGCGATCAAGATACATTCATTAAATACATATACAAGTTGGTATATATGTGTACAGCTACATTACATTTACATGTATATATATGCAAGTACGTATGTAGGTATAAACAGTATACATAGTAATAAATATCTTGTAAGGCACGGAAAAGGGTGGAGAGAGCGGCCAAATGTTAGAAGGAGCTGTACGTGGAGTGTCTATTGTGCGATGGTTTTGAGGTTGGACACAATACATAACTTTTAATCTGCAACGTGGTTTCATTCATTCACCTATCCCACGTCGTTTTCAAACCTTAAATCTCTCTTTTCCCCTTTGTCCCCTCTCTCTATATTAATCTCCTGGATGGTTTCTTCTATTCACTCGTCACCTTTTCTCGTGTAGCTCACCCAAGGGTCCAAAAAGTGTCTTTTTAATTATTTCTCCTTTCTTGTTTTTGAGAGAAGAGATTGATAAGAGATGGGAAGGGCTCCGTGTTGTGAGAAAATAGGACTCAAGAGAGGGAGATGGACCGCCGAGGAAGATGAGACCCTAACTAACTATATTCAAATCAATGGTGAAGGTTCTTGGCGGTCTTTGCCTAAGAAAGCTGGTATTTGTATTTTTCAATATCCACATTTTATCCGCTAATTAATTCTTATCTGATCTATATATATTATAGCCGGTGCTTAAATTTCAACATTCTAAATCTAAAAACAACTGAGTTTTTCACATTGTTATACAAGCTACTGACCATGACGTTTCTTGCTTCAGTTTTACGAGTTTCTTGCAAATATAATAGAAATGGAACTACGTTGTTCATGCATGGAAAAGTGGAAATGTATCAATTGATTAAGAAAAATTGTGATTTGTATATTTGATTGTAAATTCTAATATGCATGGTCTAACAATAATTATAAAAATGTGAAGGATTGCTGAGATGTGGCAAGAGCTGTAGATTAAGGTGGATAAACTATTTGAGAATGGACTTGAAAAGAGGAAATATTACGGCCGAGGAAGATGACACAATCGTCAAGTTGCATTCCCTTCTTGGCAATAGGTAACTGATAAACCAATTTTATTTCGCGTCTCGTCGTTCACAGATTTACAAATCACAATTTGTACGTAAATCAGAATTTCGTGTGACAACTTAGAGCAGCATTAACGCAAGGGGAGAGATAGGGTTTTAATTTTTTTTTTTGGTTTTGTCCGATCTAAAAAAAAAAATTAAAAATGGATCAATTGCAGTCCACCACGTGTTAGTGGAACCTGCAAAAATTGGTAAAACTCTCACAAACTGCAGGTTTTAAATAATGGCAGAACCCACATGATTTTAATTTTTTTTTTCTGAAGAGCCAATCTTAAAAGGCAGCGTTATTGATGCTCTTAGAACATGTCCATTTAGAAATTCTCAACAGATATCTCAACAAATATAAAATAATAAAATATTCCATGAGAACCTACAAATATATGTGTCAATCTTTTAAGTAGTCTATTTCTTTTATTTAGAGTTAAAATTAATTATAAAATCAAATTACATAAAAATAATATATTATATTCTTTTAAATTTGAGACCTTCTTCACATTTAAAATAGTCAGATAAGACACCGATCCAACTGTTAAAAAAAAAAAAATTCGGAAAAAACAGTGTGATCAAATGTACTGTTTTGATCTTGTGACCCTTTGTTTTACTGACATCATATATTTATTACATTATATTAATTTAATAAAAACAACTTAAATAAAAAATAGATCAACTTGTAACGGCTTTAAGACACAACTAGAAATAGTCTTTAAATACCTAACAAAATTGGATGGAGTTTAAAAAAATAGAGCAGAGAAATAAAAAATTAAAGAACAAAGACTGAAAAAGTAAGAAACGTTTGAAGCTAATTTCTAGAGAGATCCTTTTAATATACTTGATAAATATAGTTAAATGAAATTTTATGGTGGGATCGGCTAATCCCTTTACATGCAAGTGTCTCTCTGGGTATAAGATTGCTCTTGTAGCAGTCCAACCTTTTTCCAATACAAAAATCAAATTAATCCATCCATAGAAAAAAAACCTATATATCACTTTTTGTCAATCAAAAGCATTGACATTATTATGTTGCTATAGATCTATTTAAATTGATTTGGCTCATGTCTGTACGGCCATGATTTTTACTGTTTCAGAGGTTAATCTTTTTGCCCAACCTCTTATTAAAAAAAGAATTACACACGCACATAACTAACAATAAACATTATAACATTATATATCTATTATTAGTTGAAAAATTATATCATCTATATTGTCAAGAAAAAATGTTTTGAGTTAACAAAAAGCCGATGGAATAATTATATAATTGATTTTGTCTAAATTTATATTTTGCCACTCTCACGTTTGTCTTTTGTGCCTAAACCTTTTATTTTTGTGTGTAGATGGTCGCTTATTGCAACACATCTACCAGGAAGAACAGACAACGAAATTAAGAACTATTGGAACTCACATCTCAGCCGCAAAATCTACGCTTTCACTTCCCCCCGCAGATATGAGCACGGTCCAAACATCAATGATTTTGTTCTGAATAAATCTTCTTCTTCGTCTTCTTGTTCTTCCTCGGATGCCAAGAACATGAACAAGACCAAGAAGAAGAAAGGAAGAACTAGTAGGTCATGCATGAAAAAACACAAGCAAATGGTCACCGCCTCTCAATGTTTCCCACAACCGAAAGAGCTAGATAGTGAGGTTAGCGAAGAAGAGCAAAATGGTAATTCCGAAGGAAAGGCCTTAGAGCCTTATGAGTGGTTGGATGGTGAGATAGAGCGGCTCATGAGTAGTTTCGTCTGGGAATGTACTAGTGAAGAGGTTGTGAATGAAGTGAATGATAATGACTCTGGTCAGAACAAGGTGTGTGAGAGTGGGGACAATAGTAGTTGTTATGTGCGTTTGTTTGAGGAAGAACATGGAAAGCTTGGTAACTTAGAGGTTGATCATGACATGAATGTGGAAAAGGAAAGAGAGGGGAGCGGTTTGAGTACGAATTCAAATGAAAATGGTGATAAAGATTGGTGGGTTGGTCTATGTGATTCTTTGGAAGTTGGATTTGGGATTGATGATGAGTTGCTTGGTTGGGAGTTTCAAAGTAGTGTACCTTGTCAAAGTGATGATCTCTGGGATCTCTCAGATTTTGGAGAAATACGGCAAGTGGATCGCACATGAGAAGGTCTATTAACCTGATAAAGCATCGATCTTCTGATTGTTAAGTATAGTGTTTTGTTTGGAGTGGATCTTAAGGTTATTCATTAGCTTATTGAAGTGTGTTAAGCGAGTTAATTAGGATAATATATAGCCCTAGTTTAGACCAGTTGAAGCACATTATGTTTTTTTAATCGTGATTTTCTACACTGTTTTGTTGTGTTATTTAAACTATTCAAAGCATATTATGGATTGATAATTCAAGATAACATACAAAAGCTCTATCTTATTAAGGCATCTCCAACCAAACTTCATTTTCTACTCCAAACATCATTTTGGAGTAAAATATGTTCCAATCCCACTCCATTTTTAGCAAAAAAGAATCTCACTCCATTCTTTAGGAGTAAATTTTTAGAGTAAATGGAGTAATCCTAGCTATTACTTCATTTTAGAGTTGAATTTTTATTTATAGAATAGTCTTTAAATCTTAAATATTTATATTCCATACATTTTTCTCATTTTTAGTTAAAACTTTATATTTAAAAGTAATACAATAGCATGAAAATATGATTATATTTAATAATTTAAATATTGATGGATAAACTAATAAAAATACCAAAACTAAACATAAAATATAAAATAAATAAAATAAGTGATATAATAATCTAGTAAATCATTTTTGAGCCTCCTAAATCGGTGAAGTATTGTCCAAACAATAAAAATGACCAATTTTAAAATTTTATTTCTCGATTTAGAAAAGTCAAAAGTAAAGAAACTCATTATTTATTATAAAATGTATTAGTTGACCATTTGTGGAAAAAAAAAATTCTAATGTTCATTATAGAACCAAAATATGCTATCTTATATATATTTATGGTTATTGTACTTTTTAAAAATAAATTTTTAATTTAAATAAATTATATTTTATGGAAGTTTTATAAACAGAAATAGATAGTTGGGGTTAATTTTTAATTTTATATAAGTATAAGGTATTACTAACAATTATTCGTTTAATAAAAGTGAAATTATTTTAGAATATTTTTTTGGAGTGAAAAATAAAATAATACATTGGAATAAAATTTAACTTCATTTTGGTGTTACACCATTTTAGAATAAAAAATGTAGTAATCCATTGGAGATGCTCTTATAAACCATGCAAAATCATATTATTATTATATGGTCTGAATCCCTTATCTACCTTGTAAAAACTCTTACCACTCGACACTCGTGTAATCTCTTTGGTTGTTTTTTTTTTGTACAGCATCTCTTTGGTTGTTTGTTTTCTTTCTCTATATAATTAACCCATCATTAGTATCTCAAATGTGCATCAAATCTTTTTTTTACCTAAGATCATGATCATGCGAAAAGAAAACTTTCAGACTTGAAATCCAATAAGACCAGATAAATGGGTTCATTGTTGAATTATGTATACATACAAACGTACACTAGAGATCCTAGCCCAAAATAATGCGTCAAAAAAACTTTTCAACCAAAGAATCTAGACAGTCTTGAACCTGGTTGGTACAATTCTGTAACTTGGGCCGATCACAAATATCAGGACTTGACAATAGTAGGATCTTTATCCAACTTCGATCATTATTCCTTAGTCAGGACTTCAGTCATCTTCACGTCTACTCTTTGAAAGTTGTCATGTCACAAAGCAACAACGAAATGCAAATACGTTGATGTGTGGAGGCTTGCAAAAGACTCAAGCCCCACTATAACGACTGCCACATTGTCTTTTATCATTGAAAGATTCTCTTTTAATTTCCCCAAACTTATTTGCTGCTCCGTTTGCTCGTCGACGCAGCCGCTATGAGATGTCTCACAGTTAAACTGAGACCAGAGATATTACCGCAGTTTCCATGATCATTAAGATTACAATGACGCATTTGTCCCCGACATCCGCGTATTTTCAGTGCTTTATTACAAGACCTTCGGTTAAAAAATTAACGTGTAAGACCACCCACAATGGAAGTGTTAAAACTTGATTTTGAATACTTTGCAATGAGGTTATTGAAATGTTGTAGCTTATCTAGGTGGATTCAACATGGTTGTAACAATTTAACATGTTGAAACTTATTTTATGTGGGTCAGCGCAGTGACGTGGCAAAAATTGGTTGGATATAAATGTTGGTCAGTCATGATGTGTTTTGGTTATGCAGTTTTTTATTTTATTTTACACCCAATAATCTAAACTCATTTATCATTTAATAATTTTTTTTAAAGAATAAAAATTATATCAAAATTCATGCTTTCTTATGATCTACAAATGGAGACTACTCTCATTTTATTTGGATACAATTTTTCATTCATTATAATCAACTATTTTCTTATTTTATATCCCTTTTTGTTAAATGGATCCTAATAATAATTCTTTTAACATCCATAATTTTTCAATTTTTCCGTTTAACTACCAAAATTCCAACAAATTATGTTATTTTAGTTTTTAAGTTAATTACAATCAAATTATTAATATGTAATTATTATATTGTAAAAGATAAATATATGAATTAAAAATAGTAGGGTTGAGTGTTGAGATTTTTTAAACAAATCATCGTAGAAGTTAAAAATAAAGTGAATGTTGAATAAATTAAGTGAAAGAAAAAAAAAGATGATGTAAAATATTAAAAAGAGATATTAAGAGTGTTGAAAATGAAATGAGTGCTGAAACTTTTGTAGATGGTCTAACCGTTATCATTTTTTTATTCAGTTTTCACCGTTCATTTCTTTATTTATTTAAAGCACCTTTTTCTGTTGAAAGGAAAAAAATAATACATATTTTAAGAAAATCCTTGATAAAAAGAAGAACACTCCTCCTCTGAATGTGCTTCTTCTCTCTTTCTTTCTCACTTTCTCTTATCTTCTTACCTCTGTAGATTTCTGACAATGGAAGCAAACCAAGTATATGGTTTCTCTGCACTTGTTGTTATTCTGCTACTGTCACTGACTTTGACAGTGACATCAACGGACGAGGTTGTTTCTTGTACAATGTGTTCTTCCTGCGACAATCCTTGTAATCCCGTCCCATCATATCCTCCTCCTCCGCCTCCTTCTCGTCCACCACCGTCACCATCCACTACTACCGCATGTCCTCCGCCTCCTTCTCCTCCAAGCTCCGGTGGTGGTGGCTCTTACTATTACCCTCCTCCTTCTCAGTCCGGTGGCGGCAAATACCCTCCTCCTTACGGTGATGGCGGTCAAGGTTACTACTATCCGCCGCCGTATTCAGGAAACTATCCCACGCCGCCTCCGCCGAATCCCATCGTCCCTTATTTCCCGTTTTACTATCATACGCCACCACCAGGTTCCGGTTCAGATCGGTTTATGGGTTCTAGTTCTATTATGTTTGCTCTTTTCGCCATGTTCCTCTGTTTAGTATAACGGTAAAATCGTCGGAGTTCGCCGGAAAATACGAAGAAGTCGGAACAATGTGGCAGATCGGTAGATCTACCATAGCCCTTTGAAGGTTGTAGACATGATTGATCATGAAAACCAGATGTTGGATCAAATGATTGATTATCTTTTACTTTCTTGAATCTGTATAACTCTTTTTCTTGAAAATTTGTATTTAAAAGTTTATTGCTAATTAATATTTTAATTACTCGATATTCAGAAATAAATAATTGTTACTTTCTATGCCCTCTTTTCTTATAAACTGTATGATTGATTGGTTAGTTGTTCTTCTAGTGGTTCACACTCAATTAGTTCATCTTAACGCTATTTTTGTCGGTTGAGCTTTAATTGCTCTTTGATTAACCACTTCCGTCGTCTTTTTATGACTAAAAGAAGTATAGTCAAACAAATTACTGTAACAATACTAAAATTAATCAGCGAAGTTCACGGCCAGTAGAATTTGTATATGTTTAATCATTGTATTAGTTTATAATATTTCACATTTGATTGGCGTAAAACAGAATATATTACAATAACTGTGAGCACCGTTGGAAATTCGAAGTACACATGCGAGAAAATCTTATAGCCAGCTTTACTCCAACACATATCTTTACGTATCGAAATAAATAATACGATTCCCCTTTGTTTGGCTGACAACGGGACATTTATAAATACAACACTTCGTTTTTGACCTTATTAAATTAAGCAGTAAAACCTACAAAACATTTTTTTGAAGTATGAATACCATTATAATAAAATTTAAGAGAGATAATGTATATAGGTAGTAAACTATAGTTCTCAAACCCATTAAAGCAAATAATAGCATTTACACCAATACAAACAAGAAGTTAGAATAAATATTTATGTATAGGTAGTGGCAATGAATCAAAACCAAATGATTGATGCAGTGAGACAAAGATCAATGGTCTGTCTCTACAATTATTGTGGTTTCTTGTTTAGTATTGTTGAGTGTAGGCTTGGGTTTGGGCCTTAGGGTATGATAATTGGTAATGTTGCAGACATGCTGTTGCGGTTAGAATTGGTCAAACGGAAGCATGCGAGGGTAAACTAATTCAGAGATATAACTCCAATTGGTTAATAGCTCTGTTATTTTGCTGGACGCAGTGCATCACCAAAATATAGAAGAATCTAAAAGGACAGGTCAGCAATAAATTAAAATACAGAGTCAAAGGATTGACGCAAGCTCCACGTCAAGATTGCACGGGAGACACTGCATTTTACAGCGATGAAGAAAACACCGAAAACATCACTTGCGATAGTCGCCGGCGGGAAATATATAAGGACGCTGCGTTTACATTTCTTTGTTTTGTTCCTTAGATTTTGGTTTTCGCCGCTGACGCTGCGTCCCGCAAAAGAACAGACCTAATGTAGTTGCCAGAACGTTAACTAGGTGAGGTGCTGTTGTTTGGTTCATGTTTTAAAACAAGACCTTATATATTCCTTGTTAAATGATATATAAAAGTTCGATTTTGCATTATTCTTGTGTTCGAATGAAATTTTACGAGGGAATTTTTGCGGACAGGTACGCAGGATCGACACTGAATCTAAGCAACAAATGTTTGGGTTTGACACCTCATAATATATCTAAAATTTCAAACACTGGGGGAAATATAACATTACATCTGTTCTGAAGGAGCTGTGAGAATTCAAATCCTTTCTGCTTCATTTTTTCAAATTACTTTATATATGGAACAACATTGATTTATGAGTTCGGAGCAATATTTATTGATAAACTATTATTATTGTGTGTCAAAACAATTAAGACTATTGTTGTATGTTAAATTAAACTAGCTCGAATAACACCCCTAGCCCATAGTATTTAAATTTTATTGAATAGATGTTGGCATACTGTTGGAATGATCAAGTCATGCTAATATTGTGAAAACCAATAATTTTTAATTTGCGTCCACGACTACACTATTCTCTACAAAACCAACCTACCAACGTGCCTCGCACGAGTTCCAGACTTAAAACATATCTCGACGTGCGTCCTTGTATCCTACAACGTTATACCATAATCTCCTAAAGATTATAGACTCGTTACACCATTTGCCTTCAAATAAACATTTTCTTTCTCAAAGAGAATCACGCTTACCATTGGAGAAAGCACAATGGGGTTTCTCCTTCCGATCTTATTAGGAGTTTTCCTCTTATTCACAGCTACGCCACCGTCCTTGTCTCAGTTCCCTCCGGAGATAGACCCTCCGGCGCCAGCGCCGATATCACCCTCAGAACTCTGCAACGGAATATTCCTCTCCTACACATTCATTCTCGGTCGTCAGATCCCTCCAAACGACACAACCGACCAGCCGTATCGGTTCGAGTCAGTACTAACGGTTCTCAACAACGGCCGTGAAGAGCTCAAAGAGTGGAGAGTGTTCGTTGGTTTCCAACATCACGAGATCCTTACTTCCGCCAGCGATGCGATTATCGTCAACGGGACAGATCTTCCTGCTCCGGTAGGAAACGGCACCATCTTCGCTGGCTATCCTGTTTCTGACCTCAAAACGGCCATTCAAACGGCTGGAGACTTAAAACAGATGACGGCTACGATTGAGCTGGTAGGGACTCAATTCATGGTGGCTCCTCCGGCCATTCCATTGCCATCCAATATATCGCTTGTTAACGATGGTTGGAGCTGTCCTGAGCCAACCGCTACTCCTCTAAGTAATTACTCCAACCAATTCCATTCTTTCTTACGCTTTTCTTTTGATATTTTGTATAATATTCTGTTACTTTGAATGTCTTTCTAACATAACTCACCTGTTAGGTTCGTTTTAAAGATGTTTTACCTTTTTCTACTTTTATTTTCGTTTAGATTATTTTAATGCTTTTTCAGTCCATTATGCGATATTTAAGTTTATATTAATTGACTACACAGATAATTTTGAAATATTATATTCAACAAAATATTTCTGTTTTGTTGACAAAAACATATATATAGATCGGTTTTATATATGGTTTTAGTCTTTTCGAATTTACTTACATTATTAAAACTTTCTTTACCGCGATTTTTAACGATATGATCATCTAAAGACCATTGCTTTTTTTTAAAGAAAATTTGGTAGCATGCTGTGAAAATTATACTGAAAAGATTAATTTTCTGATTGTAACAAAATTTATTGCCCATTAGGTAAAAGACAGATAACGACGTGCTGCATAAGAGACCCAACCTTTGAAGTCAACACAACAACCATCACGGACAAGTTCCTTCCACGACAACCCGGAGACTTGACCATAATGTACGACGTGATCCGAGCCTACGACCAGAACTACCTAGCCGAAGTAACCATGGAGAACCACAATCCACTAGGCCGGCTCGACCATTGGGAACTAAGTTTCGACTGGATGCGAGAAGAGTTCATACAGAAAATGCAAGGAGCATATCCAACGGTCGTGGACGCCACAAAATGCATCTTCGGTCCACAGTCCCAGATCTACACAGGACTAGATTTCGCCGACGTTCTCACATGTGAGAGACGGCCCATCATTGTGGACTTACCTCCAACCAAAGCAGAGGACCCGGTTCTAGGTAAAATCCCTTCTTGTTGTAGAAATGGTACGATCTTACCACGAACCATGGACCCTTCAAAATCAGCATCAATCTTCACCATGCAAGTCGCCAAAATGCCTCCTGATTTTAACCGGTCCGCGCTATCCCCGCCTCAAAACTGGAGGATCAAAGGAACGCTTAACCCGGATTACTCATGCGGGCCACCTGTTCGGGTCAGCCCGACTTTGTATCCGGATCCGAGCGGTATGCCCACCAACAAAACGTCTTTCGCCAGCTGGCAAATAGTATGCAACATCACACACGCCAAAACTGAAACACCAAAATGCTGCGTTTCCTTCTCAGCTTTCTTTAATGACTCTATCATCCCTTGTAACACATGCGCTTGCGGTTGTGTTTCGGAAACGCGGCGCACATGCAGCGCCGAGACTCCCTCATTACTCATCCCTCCAGATGCTCTTTTAGTACCTTTCGAGAACAGAACATCTCTTACAGTTGCGTGGAACGCACTCAAACACAAAACCATCCCTAATCCAATGCCGTGTGGTGACAACTGCGGCGTCTCGATAAACTGGCACATAGCGACAGACTACAGAGGTGGCTGGACCGCGAGGATCACCATTTT
Source organism: Brassica rapa (assembly GCF_000309985.2). NCBI lineage: Eukaryota > Viridiplantae > Streptophyta > Magnoliopsida > Brassicales > Brassicaceae > Brassica > Brassica rapa. The sequence goes on along the minus strand of NC_024803.2, from coordinate 2,708,551 downwards.
CAACTGGGGAGAAATCGATTTCCCTGACTGGTTTCTAGCGGTTCAGATGAAGAAACCAGCCATTCGTGGATTCGAGAAAGCGTATTCGTTCAACGCGAGTCTCTTGAGTATAGAAGGAGGTGTTAACAACACCATTTTCATGGAAGGTCTTCCCGGTTTGGAGTATCTTGTGGCTGAACGTGATGAGTTAGATCCGAAGAAGAAACTTAGAGTTCCTGGTAAGCAACAGTCTGTGATACAGTTCAGTAAGAAACTTACACCGGGGATTAATGTGCCGGAACGTGACGGATTTCCGGCGAAAGTTATATTCAACGGAGAGGAATGTTTGCTTCCCGATGTGCTTCCACTTCCAAGTGGTGGAAGAAGAAATGGGTTTGATACTATGGTTTTGTTGTGTATGATGATTTTTGTTGTGGCGTTGGTAATTTAATTGTGATCTTTCTAGAATTTATATAATGTGATTTTCTTGATTGATTAGTTTGTTTTGTAAAATAAAATTGTTCAGTTGACAAAAAAAGAAAAGTAAAATAAAATTGTTCTTTTACTCAATGTGGCTTTGAAAATCAATATTGTAGATTTTAAGTTTTGCTTCTTTTTTTTATTAGTACAACATTTGACTCGCTCACTCTTTTGTTATTGTATTTCTTATCGATTAAATATTTTTGGTTTACTGATTCGATTTCAGGAAATATTATTAGTTTGGAAATTGTTTTGTTGATTACCCATTCATCTTCTATTAAAATATTATAACTATTTTAAAATTAAATAGTTCTATAACAATTATGATTACTATTACCTTTTGTTTCTTAGAAAAACCAAATTATACAAGTTCTCAACTTAATTTTTTTTTCAATTTTTTTAAAAAAAAAAAATTGAAAAGAATGGATACTCATCCAAAATTTTTTCAGAGTATCCCATATGAGATTTTTGTGGATGAGTATTTGTGATACTCATTCTTTTAAATACTATTATTATCTTAAATTTTGAGGAAAAAAAAACTCTTTTTTGTGCACAAGTTTTGTTAGAAACTCAAAGTTCAAACTGATTTTAGCCATTATATGATATTAACATGTAGTCTGACAAATTTGCATCCGGCAAATTCCCGTAGGATGCTTACCCCATTTTAACAAAATAATTGATATTATTGTTAGATTACAAAACTAATACAAAGAACTTAGACAAAATTATGAGACTCCATACAAAATCTTCAATTGCATTGGAGATTCCGTATAAAACTGTATCTTGCAAGATTACGTACTCATGTACTCAGTTGTACATCTAAGATAAATATTGTAACTGTTTAAACATTAGACGATAAAAAAGCAACAAATTAATCATTTCATAGTATTCATAAGCGCTCTATCACCATATAATAAAGATTAGAAATAAGCATACTGGTTTACTTAGTTTGCTTTTTGGTAAATGAAAATTTGCCAATTTGAACCAAAATAATTACGGCTCTGTTCGATTCATTTAAGTTATTTTTTTAAATATAATTTAGTTATCGATTTAGACCGAGTAAACGAGTTTTTTAAATTTTCAGTTATTCAATTAGCTCTTTCAAAGTATTGGTATAAATTAAAATAGTTGACAAAAAAACCAAACTAACTTAACAAATTGGTGAATCAAACAACTATTTCTAAAATCTTTTGAACTGAACTAAAAACAAATTTTATCGGTTCGACAAATTCAATTTGGTTTATTTCTGCATGCCTAGCTAATATCATCTAAAGTGTTATTATTAATATATATATCAACAAAACATTGGTGAAATTATAATAAAATAAAAATATTTTTTTAGGATAGAGCAATTGTTAAAAACAAATAACAGATAAATCAGAGCGAAGTAAAATAGTCAAATCTTGAAAATCAGGGGAAAATCTACACAAATTTCTTGACACAGAAACAAAAAGGGGAAAAATGAAAAAAATGCACACAACTAAGGTGAAACACTAATTCGATCAGATTTTTATTATTAATCAATTAGAATGATTAATATTGTACCATTAATTCTAAAAACCTCAAAATCATTTTGTAAGAGTTGAAAATCTTTCATTCCAAGAAGAAATATGCATTTTCCCCTTATTCATGACATAGCCTCTATAATTTATGTAATTATAGAGAAACTAATATACACAAATTGGATAAAAAGGTATTACCAAAAAAAAAAACTTGGATAAAAAGACAAAAGGTCACACACGAGCCACAAAAGGCACATGTGTGAAACTGAAACACAACAAAGCCACTTGTTAGTGTGTTTGGTCAACACTGTAAATACGAACAAAACCGAATCCACCCACGAGTTATCTCATCTCACAGCTCTTCCTTCAACTCTCTCTTTCACTCATTCTTCTAGGGTTAGCTAATCTATCTTCAATTTCTTTTAACAAAAAATGGAGTCTAATTCGTTGATCAATTACCCCTCTCGATCAGGTTCTATTCTGTTTTGGCTTAATTAAAAGTACATGGGTTACATATATGTAAAGTTACCTTCTTTCTTTTGACTAATTTAACAAATGGTGGCAGATTTGTTGTGTTTGGAAGAAGATGTGAAAGGAGAAGAAGACAATGTGAAAGCAGAGTTTATCTGCCCCTTCTGTTCAGATGAGTTTGATATTCTTGGCCTTTGTTGCCACATTGATGAAGAGCATCCTGTTGAAGCCAAGAACGGGGTAAATCATCTTCACACTTTACATGGCTGGTTCTTACATTGATTAGGCTTTGTGTCTGAAACTTGCCTGAAATAGAAAGGTTGCCTTTTTAACGCTTTACTTAGCTTAATTAAGTGAGAATTGAGCTCCGTATCACCATTAGTAACTTAGGTTCCTCTTATGTGTTATCTCCTCTTATGTGTTATCTTTGATATAAGAACAGAGTGTTCAAATGATTAGATAAAACTTGGTTCTTATTTTCATTTGGTTTTAGTCTGAAACTTACCTGAAATAGAAAGGTTACTTTTTTTATTCACTGCTTAGCTTAATTAAGTGAGCATTGAGCAAAATTATCACACCATTAGTATGGTAATAACTTTGGTTTTCTTATGTGTCTTATCTTTGATGTAAGAACAGAGTGTTCAAATGGTTTTGTCTTTTGACTAGGTTTGTCCTGTCTGCTCAAAGAAGGTGGGATTAGACATCGTTGGCCATATTACAACGCAACACTGCAACGTTTTCAAGATATCCTTTTTGAAGTTTGGATACTACCTTCTATGTTTTTTGTTTTGTACCATCATTGCTGGAGTTTGGAGGGTCGTTTTGGTACTCCTTGATGTGTTAAGAGTTTACGTGCAGCGAAGGAGAAGGCTGCGTAGAGGTGGATATAGCTCTAACTATCTTACACTAAGAAAATCTCTCGGAGTTGGAGGAGCTTCCACTTTCATTCCCTCATCCAATCTAGATTCTGATCCTTTGCTCTCATCCTTTATGTTTCGTCCTCCTTTGGCTAATGAGCTTGTCATACCCATCGAGGAAAGAGACTGTGTAACAAAAGTCTCACCTAAGGACACCTCTCAAAGGCTATCACTTTCGAATGAAGATCAAGAGAAGGCAAGAAAGAGTGAGTTTGTGCGAGATTTGTTGTGGTCAACCATGCTTGAAGACAAGTTATAATCTCTTACTAGTAATGGTGAATCAAGAGATGTATGTAGCAGAGCGTAGTAGCTTATGAGTGTATGTATGTTGTCAGAATGTACTTGTTGGGGGAACCTTAATGTGCATATTCAAGAAATGGAACTTCTTCCTCTACTCAAGACTCAAAACTAGTCAAAACTAAAAACTTTTCATTTCTAAAACATGTTAAAGATTGATATAATATAAGCCGCTGACAAAAAAAAATATATGTAAGCCAAGATGTGTTTCAGTTCAGCAATCAAACTCTATAAAAAAATGTGTTGCATCTCAAGCCATTTGTCAGCAGCTTGTTGGAAAGAAGTGATCTTTGGCACTCTTGAGCTGTGTTTTGGTTCCGTACAAATACTATGAGCTTATAAGATGCAAGTCCAAAAGTAGGCAACAGTAGCTTTATGGATGGTTCCGTCTCACTACAACCCATAGAACCTGCGCAATACAATCACAGCACTGTGTAAGATACACTATCTTGTTAACATCAAAAGCATAGGTTGCTAACTTCTGAGGAGATGGTGTTGAAAGAGAAAAAAAAAACTTAGTTACAAAGTTCCATTTTACGAGCATCTCTTTAATTATCTAATTTTCAAAATCTTCTAAAAAGTGATTCTATTAAGATTCCAGTACTTCTATAAATAGAAAGTCTCATATATACTAATATTTAGAACCTTCAACAATTATTATGCAGTAATCAAGAAAATGTGTTTTCTAAAATGTGTTTTCTTATAGATCGTTTTCTTGTTTGATTCATGATGAAAAGTAAAATATTTTAGAAGAAAAAAAATATGGCCAATAGGTGGGAGAAGTGTCATTCAAACCAGATCTCCGCAGTTTGGTATGACCAAGTAGGATAAGAATATCATTGTTGTTCTGAGTTCCATGGTTTTATAGTTTGCGGGAAATTTTGGAGATGCTATAAGAGTAAAGCTTAATGAGAATCACATCGAATTAGCATAATTATAGGCTTATGTTGGTATATATGTACCCTTCAGTTCCACCAAGGTATGAATGTTCTCTATGGACTTTTTATTTGATTATCTATGAATGATATCATTTGAGTCTTCTGTGTTAGTTTAGAGAGATTAAGAAATTCAAAACAAAAGAGCAAGTCCCACAGAGGATGAGAATTATGTGTGAACTTAATCAAGGGTCGGTTTGAACACGTAATGTGTATTTGACTTGATATAATTCTTCTAAATTTCATGAAGAATGAATAAAATAATTTTGTTTTTCTTCTACTACCAGATCAGTTTTGTCAACTCAATTGCGACAATCAATGGTGGTAGTACACATGTTAATCATGTGGTTATAAAGGCCACATAGCGTATTAAGGATATCATGAAAAAAAATCACAATGACAAGAGTGTTGTTGATGTGAAAAGTCATATATATATATTTGTTAATGTCTTGATTGGCAACTCAAATTTTGATTCTCAGGAAAAATAAAAGAAAAACTGATTCATACAGCGAATTTTTTTGGATCTAAATTCAAAATTTGAGAAAAAAGTTAGTATGTGTGCTTCATCTATCTTATTTTCTATGGTTTCTAGAAATAATACTTAAATTTCTTTGTTTTTCTATTTTGTTTCACAAGTGACGATTCTTAGTCACAGAGAGCTGTTTTCACCAAAACTTTCTATGTAAAGCAAATAATTGAGGTTTTAATTAAGAAACTGCATGATGCGGATGCTAGCGAAATATTGTACGTTGATAACGCAAACTACTTTTTTGTAAGTTTATCCACAAACATATTTCTTTACAGCACACCAACTCGACGTTTGAAATTGAGAGAGAACTATTATCACACAAAATTAAAAAGCTTGTACTTGATGTTTAGATGGAAACACTAATCCGATCCAATTTTATATTATTAGAATAATTAATTTTGTGACATTAATTCTTAAAGCCTCAGAATCATTTTGTAAGAGGTGGAAACTTTAATTCCAAGAAAAAGATTGACTTATATATCAGAACTATTTAAATTTGTATCATAAAACACCTTCAATTTCGCTAATGTGGAATGCAAATGAGATGACGCGTCAGTTTCTTTCTTTATTAAAAAATATTATTTATTTATTTATTTAATATAAGTAATTAATAAGAAATAAAATAGGAAACATAAATTAAAAATTAGAAAACAACAGAAAATTTGAAAAATCAATTTTTTATAAGCAATTAATTTCGAACATATGAACCCACTAAAAGTAACACTTTCCTCATATCACTATTAAGAATTACATTTTATTAATTTTAAAATCTTTTAATTTTGATATGTTCAAAATGGTGATATGTTCGAAACAGTGGCAATTTTTGACATATGGATGATAATGGATTTGACGTCATCGTCGTTGGAAAATGTTACTCTTAGTCGTGCTACGACGGAAAGTGTTATTGTCAATATTGATATGTTCGAAATAATTTATTTTTTGAAAAACAATTAGAGATTTTATATAATTTTACAAAACTTTGCAAATTTTTCATTTTTTTTAAAAGTGAATTAACTTTTAAATTTTAAGATTTTTTTTAAAAAAATCGATTTGTAAGATTTTCTGTAGTTTTTCTTATTTTAATTTATGTTTCTTATTTTATTTCTTATTAATTGCTTATATTAATTAAAGAAATTAAAAAAAAAACTAACACATCATTTCATTTACATGTCAACATGTCACATTTTCGATTTGGTGAATAAATAAGCCAGTTTGAAAGTTTTTATGACACAAAAGCTAATTTGAAGGTTTAATATACTAGTAAAATAACTGAAGGTTTAAAGTGTTAATAGGTGTCATTTTAAGATTTTTTTATGCGATTTTCCCATTTTATCTTATTCATGGCATAGCGTCTATATTCTGTGTAATTATAGATAAACTGGACAATATACCCAACTTGGATCCAAATACACTTTTCGGTTTTTAGTTTTCATATGAAAAGCTCATTATAGATGAAGAGAAGACTAGAAAGAGAGATTGTGCGGGACTTGTTATGGTCAACCATGCTTGAAGACAAGTTAATCTGGTGAAACAAGAGATCATTACACTAGTCTTGATGTATGTAGCAAAGCCTCTTAGCTTATGAGTGTATGTATATTGTAATAGACTTTAAAACTGCTCATTACAAAAAAAAAACTGTTAAAGATTTATATATAAGCCATTCTGTGCTTTCAGTTCAGTACTCAAATTGTATTACAAAAAGTGTTTCATCTCAGCATTACAACATCAGTCGCAAATTTCACTATATGAGCTCCTCAAATCCTTGTTAAGGGTAAAGCAAAAAGGGAAGATTAGTCTACAATTCACAAAGCATCTTCAGGAAATGAAACAGCAGACTCTCAACACGAAGCATCTCAATCTCATGAATGTAGTTTTAACGGTACAGACTCACTTTCTTGGCATAGTCTCTCCTAAGCTGCGCAAGCTTCCTCTCAGCCTCTTTGGGATCTTTGGGGGCTTCGCAGCTGTTGATATACCTCTCTGGCTCGAGGAAGCTGTGCGTCTCCTGGTGGTGACGGTGGTGAGTCGCTTCCGAAGAGAAAGACCTGAAAGGGAGGGAGAGAAGCTCCTTGTCTCATCACGAGGCGGCTTGGTTTATTGCAGAAAGCCATTTTAGTGGAACAAAAACTCATCTTTAGATTCAGATCAGACAACTCACAGGTGTTTCTAGGTGAAACAGCAACAAGTAGATCTCGTACAGTTCAAGAGTTTTTATTAATATCTGCACCTTGTTGTGATTTTGAGATTAACTGCCAAGTTACTACTGGTCTTACGAGACAGCGCAACAAAACGGACGTGATTAGGCAGCGTATCAAACCGATATAGTTAACCGGTTGTTATGAGAAAATTTAGTTTTTCTCGTTGAAGAATAACATAAATTTAGAGAAAGATTAAATATGTTTTAGTAAGGACCCATTTGACCGTTTATTTTAAAAAGTAACAGCCCATACAGCACAACTATTTTTTATTTGTATACAAAAAAAGCTCAACTTAAAAAAGCCAATTACGTCAATGTCGTCCCGGGAGAAAAGGAGGAAGAGTTCGCCGTCCCCGACGCCACCGCCGCCGAAATCGTCCCCGATTCCGTCGCTTCCCTATGATTTGGTATTAATCTGCGTCGCACGCATCTCAAGGCTGTACTATCCGACTCTCTCACTCGTCTCCAAGAGCTTCCGATCGCTCGTATCTTCTCCGGAGCTTTACAAGACCCGGTCACTCTTGGGCTTCACAGAGACTTGCCTCTACGTGTGCTTACAAAGTCATCGTGATGAGGCTACCTGGTTCACCCTCTGCCTGAAGCCTGGTAAAACTCTAAAAACTGGATCAAGTGGGTACGCTTTGGCTAGAGTCCATGTTCCCAGTTCTCCTCCTTCGCGCTTTAGGAATGTGGTAGCAGTTGGTTCTAATATCTACAATATCGCCTTGCCTAGAGTCCCGATACTGGATTGCAAGTCTCATACGTGGGTAGAAGCTCCAAGTTTGCCGGTTCAACTCTCTTCACTTTCCACCAGCGTCCTTGGTCGGAAGATATATGTAGCAGGTATGGATTCTAGTTTGAAGAACTCTTTCGAGGTGTTTGATACAGAAACCCAAATTTGGGATTCTGTGTCGACAAAAAGAAAAGAGAGTTTTATTTTTAAGGAAAAAACTGTATCTATTGACGGAAAGTTCCATGCGGTGACTAACGAAGAGGTGGTTGCTTACGATCCCAAGGAAGGTAAATGGGAAATGGTCGGGGGACGGATGGGTTGGTGTATGTTTTCTGATGCTTACTGTGTTATAGGGAACGTTTTGTACTCTGCTTTTGATGGAGTGTTCAGATGGTATGATACTGAGGAAAGGATATGGAGCTTTTTGCACGGTTTGGTTGGATTACCCAGGATCACTCGTGATAGAGTTATTCGATTGGCTGATTATGGTGGGAAGATGATGGTTGTGTGGGATCAAGCTGGTAAACCTAGCAGCCGTTACAAGGAGATTTGGTGTGCTGAGATTGCGCTTGAAAGGCGGCACGACGACGATAGTGAAAATGAAATTTGGGGGAAAGTTGAGTGGTTCGATCGAATGCTTAAAATCAAAATCAACACATATTATCAGGTTGAGAAGGTTCTTTCTACTACCGTCTGATGAATGAACGGAACGCCTCTTCTTTTAGTTTGATACTATCTGTGTTATTTGTGTTAAGCTTATTTATTCGACTGTGATGATCAGTGTACTTATTTATTTATGCTTTTGTGACCAAAACTTAATTAATAAACGTCTTTGGAGCACATGCTTATTGTGATTTGACTTGTGGTCCTTTACACTCGTTTTAAACATTAATTTATTGGATTATCACAATATATGTCAATTTGCACACACCACGCAGATCAAACCCTGCGAGCTTCTATGCTAAGGTTGAAGTATGTATTTAGCCAATTCTGCCAAATGTTCATTGTTTTGAGTCAGAATAATATGACTGAAAACCTCTGTTCATATAATTCAAATTCCCGTTGATAACCCGCATCAAGCTTTATCTCAGCGTTTCACCAAAGAACCCAAGGCTGTCTTTCAAGTAGATGAACAATTAATGAAGGTCTAAGGGTATGAAGACAACTTGTGTTCAAAAAAAAAAAAAAAAAAAGGGTATGAAGACAACTCAGTTTTAGAAAACCTAGCATTAGTCTTGTTGGTCGGTAACTTTTTAGTAAGATCTGAAAGTCTCTTAAGGAAATAACAATTAGCTGCACTTCTCGAATGCATCTATGGGTAGAACTGAAGAAGTTACCATTTCATATTCTTAACAAGTAATATAATTTGAGATCACACATTTTATTTTGTTTAAAACCTTCAAATTATCAAAAACCTATGTCATGGAACCAGGATCGTAGCAGCAAAATAATTTGTTCACAACAAAGGAAACAAAACATGATGTGTCACCCTCCTAGGCCTCCACCCATCTCCTTTTAGCTTTTTTTTTTTTTTTTTTGGTCAAACAAGCATTGCATTAACTAAAGAGGTTTTACCCACCAATAAGGGGGTTTGTTACAGACATTGTAAGAGCTGATTTTGCCACACAATCAGCCTCACAGTTGAAGTTTCGAGAGATAAAATGAAAGGAGATAACATCGAATAGAGACATAAAGTGATAGATATCAAACATGATACCGAACAGTTCAGTTTGGTACTCTCCCTTCCTCAGCAAGTTGATCAGGGATAGAGAATCAGATAGAACTGCCAGGGATCGGACGTTTGAGTAGACGGCAAGAGATACCGCTCGATGGACAGCAATGGCTTCGGCCATTAAAGCTGATGATACGTGACTATGTGCTTCCGAGATGTTGGGGGGAGCCATCAATGAAGTACTGTTGAAAATGCCGCCTATACCGCACCTTCCCGAGTGAATGTCCCAAGCCGCATCAACACTGCAGACTAACACGTCTGGTTGGAAGGACGGGGGGGCGCATGCGAATGGCGGGGCGATCGATTTGAGAGAGGCGACACAGGCGTTGAAGCTCCAGTATTAACTTGTGCCTGACTCCACTCTTTGGCATCTTTAATACTCTTTAGTACAATCTCTTTAGCTGTGAACATCCTGTTCTCAAACAGCAGCTTATTCCTAGCTTTCCATAAATTCCATAAAACCCAAGGCCACAATGGGGAAGATGAGCCAGTAGGTGGTAGAGGAGTAAGAGTACCACCTTGTTTAATCAATTCTGCCACAGATGGAAGGGAACTTGAAGGTCTATGGAGAGTCGGAATGTGGTTCCAGACTTCCTCCGCCAGTGGGCATTTGAGGAAAACGTGAAGGGCATCTTCGTGTGCTCCACATGTTTTGCAGTTAAAACTCGGCAAGCCTCTCCTTTCCAGGTTTGAGCTGACCGGAATGGCTTTTCTCACCACTCGCCATAATAAATCTTTTAACTTAGGACTGGTCTTTACGTTCCAGATATGTGACATCCAGTTTACCGGTTCATTCACAAGGTTCAGCGGCCGAGTACTTAAAATCCCCACGCCATAACCTGTCTTTGTGGAGTAAGTTCCTGTTTTTTCCGGTAGCCAGAGCAATGTATCAGTGGCTATAGTTGAACTGGTTTTTATCTGCAAAATAATGTCCTCATACTGAGGTAAGAATCTTCTGATCTTCTCCTCATCCCATCTGTTTGTTATGGGGCACAAAAGGTCGCTAACCATCAGGTTCTTGGTTTCAAATGTGGAGGGTCCCATTGGTTGACATGGCGATTTGAAGGAGAGCCAGGGCGCATCCCAAACTCTAATTTGCTCACCATTCCCGACTGCCCAGCCCAGGCCCTTCCGAAGTAAATCTCTGCCGGCTAGGACACTTCTCCATCCATGTGAGGCTGAGGCTGATATAGGACAATCCAAGAAAGAGGTGTTCTGAGCATATTTCCCTAATAGAACCTTAGCCAGTAGAGACTGCGGATCTTTGATTAAACGCCAGCCGATTTTTGCAAGGAGAGCATCGTTAAAGGTTACAATGTCTCGAAAACCAAGTCCTCCTGCGTATTTCGGTAAAACCAGTGTATCCCAAGCAACCCAACACATTTTTCTCTTTTCCGGATTTGCATCCCACCAAAACCGAGTAAGAAGAGATTGTATTTGCTTACATAGGGAGAGTGGCAGTTTGAAGCAAGACATTGCGTGACACGGCATGGCCGAGAGTACTGACTTGAGCATCACTTGCTTGCCGGCACCAGATAAGAATTTAGCCCTCCAACTATGAGACTTTTGTCGGATCCTGTCTAGGATAGATGCAAAGATGTCTCGCTTTTTGCGTCCGAACTGTTCGGGAAGGCCGAGATATTTACCTACACCTCCTTCGGTATAAATCTCCATGGTCTCTTTGACCCGCGCTCGAGTGGAATCGGGTGTTTTGGCCGAAAAAGTAATCGCAGATTTCTGAGGATTTATCCGCTGACCCGAAACCGCCTCATAGATAGATAGGATCTTCATCAGAGCTGTAACACATGCCGGTTTTGATTTGCAAAAAAATATGGTATCGTCCGCAAAGAGAAGGTGATTAATTGGTGGACTGTTGTTTGATACCCTTACTCCCGGAAGCGACCCGTCCGCTTGACCCTTTGCGCACAAAGCTGAGAGAACCTCAGTGCATAGTATGAAGATGTGGGGGGACAGCGGGTCTCCCTGCCGAAGACCTCGGGAGGGTTTTACTAATCCTTGCGGTGCACCATTTATCAAGAAAGAATAGGAAACAGACTCGATGCACGCCATGATCCATGTTATCCAAATTGGATCGAAGCCGAGTAGCTTTAGTACCTCCCTGACGAAACCCCATTCTATCCTGTCATAGGCCTTACTCATGTCTGTTTTCACAGCCATTGTACACCTCTTGTTTGCCTCTGCGGTTCGTAGGAAGTGGAGAGTCTCATGTGTAATAAGAACGTTGTCCGAGATCGCACGACCGGAAACAAACGCTGATTGGGTGGGGGATATGAGGCTGGGCAGGAGCGGTTTGAGTCTCCGGGTAAGAAGCTTTACAATGATCTTATAATGGGTGTTGCACAAAGCAATGGGACGATAGTCCGCCACTGATCTCGGCCCCGTAATCTTAGGGATAAGCCTGATGTGAGTTTCGTTCTGCTGCGGGTGTAAGTAACTCGAGCTGAAAAAATTCTTAACGTCTTTTACCACATCTTCACCCACTATATGCCAGTAGGACTGGTAGAATGTAGCTGAAAACCCATCGGGTCCTGGGGCTTTGTTCCCGTTTATGGACATCACAGCTTCTCTAATTTCCGAATCACTCGGTATAGCAATCAAAGCCTCATTCATCTCCGGTGTTACTTTGTTGCTGAGGAGCCCTTGGATCTGTGTGAAGGAGTTGTTGCCGTTGGTCTTAAAAATTTGAGTGAAATAATCAGAGATCACTCGAGTAATATCATGTTCCTCGTAGACAGCTCCACCTTGTGCGTCCTCTAGAACCGGGATGGCGTTTATTTTCCTCCTGGTTCTGGTAGCAGCATGAAAGAATCCCGTATTTCTATCGCCTTGCTTGAGCCACTGAATTCTACTTCTTTGTTGCCAAAACTGCTCCTCAGCTAGATACGACTTGCGAAGTATATCATATATCCCATCAATGAGACTCTGATCCGGATTATCACTTGAGAGTGCAGCTTCTAGAGCTTCCTGGTTCTGCTTGATCACTAAGTTACTCTGATCTTGGTGTTCTCTTGCCCACCTAATGATGCCTCTCCTGCAGGCGTTTAGCTTTTCAATCACGGAGTGAAGCGGGGAGTGGTGCCAGGCCTCATTTATAACTTGCGTAACTTCCTCTTGCTCAGTGAGATTTCTGTTGAAACGGAAGAGACCTCTCCTCTTCGGTCTGTCGGAGTTGAAATAGGACAGCAATGGCCTGTGGTCTGAGCCCTCAAATCTCAAATAGCGGCATCTTCCCAATGGGAAAGCTTCGGACCAAGCACAATTGCTCATAGAACGGTCCAGCCTGGATTTGATGAAGTGTGTATGCCTGTTACCACGCCATGATAGTGATTCTCCGGTGTGGCTAAGATCCCATAGCCCGTTTTGTGCAACAAAGGATCTAAACGCTGTGAACGAACCTTCGTATCTAACTGGACCGCCAGCTTTCTCCGCATTATTTAAAATGTCATTGAAATCTCCTGTAAGCAGCCACGGAGAGTCTCTTCCCTGCCCCACTGCGTTTAGTTTTTGCCAATATGCAGCTCTGTCTTCAGTAGCAGGGGCTCCGTACACGAAAGAAACAAAAGAGGTGACTCCCTTGTGAACGATTCTGGTGTCTATCAGATTGGGGTTAGATTCCAGTATCGTTATATCAGTATCATCGTTCCAGAACAAGGAGAGACCGCCGCTAAGTCCTATGGGAGGTATTGAAAAGTAATGAACAAACTGAAGACTCTGTAATTTAAGCTTGATAAACTCATCATTGTTCTTTGTTTCCATGAGGAACATTACATTAGGAGCCATTTTCTTATGGATCTCCTTGATTCGCCGGATTGTAAGGACGTTCCCCAGTCCTTGACAATTCCAGCTTAAGATGACTAAGGAAGAGGGTTGCGCTGGGGCCGAAAATCCACCCCACCTCGAGTACTGCCCGGTATAAACACCGTAGTTGGAGGCCCTGTCTTAGTCTGTTGATTGCTGGTTACTGCCTTATTACAAGGTAAATTGATATCATCGTTCCCCACTAGCCTCCTACGAGTAGTGGTAGAAGAGCTACTAGTGGTTGATCTTCTCTGCAGGAGAGTCTGGCGGGGGCTTCGAGCGATGCGTTTTTTGGCAAGGACTTTTCTCTTGCCCGCCGATTTACTTTGAGACGCAATCGGTATAGCGTGACCCGCTCTCTTGCTTGTCCCTGCACTAAGATTGTTGCTTCGAGTTGTTGCAGGTATCATGGCTGGGGCAAGCTGCTCCTCAGTTTCCATGTGATCAGAAGGTTCCTGGAGACGTCCGGACTCAAAATTTGGAGGTTTTCTTAATTTTGGCTCCGCAAGTCTCTCGAGGGCAGATCTCCTTTCGTGAGAGCCCGAGTGCGTACCATCTCTGCTCGCGTCTGGAACTTCAATACGAGATTGCAGGTTACGAGCTGGAGTGATCTCTAGACGGGAAGCTGGGGCCTGTGTTCCAGTTTCACCAATTGGACCACTTAACCGGTCTCTCACGTTGCGGATAGGTGTATGATTTTGCTGATGTAACTCTGTTTGCGCTATCGGGATATTCCCCGTACTCGCAGCTACTACCGGTTGAACCATTGGGTTAAGATGAGGAGCAGAAGAACCCGAGCTAAGTCTGCTCTTCTCCACCACTCTATATTGCATATTTGGTGCCTCAGTTCTGCGGTATCCCGAGTTTGAGCGAGCTGTCCGTGACAGAATTGAGTGGTCTCTTCCATAGCCACCCTCTCGAGAATAGTGCCTCCCTTCAGATGATAAGTCCCTTCTATTTTGTGAATACACTGCAGCAGGATTTCTGGTGAGTGGGCGTGATTCGTCAGGTCTTCTATAACCTCTTCTGTCATCATGACGTCGCTTTTCCGCCTCGATTCTCTGTAGAGCAATGCTCTGAGTGATACCCAATATCCTGTCTTTTGGAGGAAGAGCATTTTGAGGGCGTTGTAAGCAGTCAGCCTCCTAATGGAACAGAGAAAAACATGTGAAGCAATGTTTCTCTATCTTGATATATTCGAACTCAACTTCGGTAATATCATCAGTTGGTAGTTCTATCTCCATTTTCATGACTAGTGGCTGGAGACCATTAACCTCCACCCAGATCTTGGCTTCTTTGACATCTCTGATGACACAGCATCCCAGTTCCTGCCCTATAGTAAGGATGGTGCCCTCAGACCAGTATTGTAAGGGAATACCGTGGATTTTGACATTGAAGGAGATATTAGATGGGAATTGGTCCGAAACCGTTGGTTCCCAACGTTGTAGTAGGAGCATCCACCGTTTGTAGTGGTAAGGTCCCTTCTCAAGAACCTGGAGAAGGTCTTCCTCGGTTCTAAACTTGATCTGGAATTTATCCAGCCCAAGAACTCTTCCTTCTATCCTTCCTTCCAAGTTCCAGACCTGGGCCATGAAGTCTATTACTGCTCTTGGTTTTTGAACCGTAGAGTTTGTCAATCTGCCTATGACTGTTAATCTGTTTGCTTCGATAAGGTCATCGCAGTCATTTGCCGGTATACGCACCGGAGGTCGTTTGGTTGGAGGCTCAGGAGGGCCTTGCCATTTTCCTTTCTCTGAACGACTGTAGCGTCTTGCCATTGTAAGCTAAGGAGATTTACGCTGCCGGATTGAGAAAGACCGGAGAGAAGCTCTTTTCAAACAGCTCAGATATTATTGTAAACCTTAAGGAGATTATAACAACCCAAATCGCTTCAACAACTCTTTATACTTTCCGATGGGGATAGTTAAAGAAGATTGCAATAACTGCTTGAGTGATAAATGCTCTTGGGTGTTGGTGGTAAGAAGAGTATAACAGGTTATGGCAACCAAAGAAGTATTGTCCTTCAACTACAAGTACCCATAAGAGTAGAAAAACAACTGATAAGGGTGAACTTTGAACGAGACTGAGAATATTGAGAGTGGAGAACAGGCGCAGGAGACCCTGGCTGACCCGCCGACGTCGTCGGGGGCTGAACCCGGTGAGGTTCCGGTCAGAGGAGAGGCGTCTTGAGGAGGAAACTGTCTATGGACCGCTGGGTATTATTAAAGTGGGTAGACTTTTTGAAAGTTTTGCAGGGATTTCAGAGAATAAAGGGGTGCAAAGGGAAAGAAACGTGGGGTAAAAGGAAGCAGCAGAGTAGTAACCGGTGGTTAGTACTTTCCTCTAAAAAACGTGCCTGAGAGCAAAATCGCAACAGATATATTGTTGAGAAACTAAATGATCATTTTTCCAGTTGTTATCTCCTTTTAGCTTTTCTCCACTACACCTAAATAGATTGTTAATGTTCGCTAATACATTTACGCTTACCTTTTCTCCTCTTCTTTTTCGATAAAATATTTACACTTAGTCAAAGTTACCATTGCATGCATCTTCATTAATTAACTTTCTCAGCTTCTCATCTAATTGAGGAAGTGCTTTGAGTCAGTTTTAAACATCAAATATTTTCTCATACATATCTCTAACCATGAATTTTTCTTTGCTAACAATTTGTTCTGCTTTCACAATTTTATAGTTTTTATATATCTTCATGATAATATTGCCTTGTACTATTTGAAAGTGGTCTTAAAAAAATGGGAATGTGATAATTGTGTGTTTAACCGCACTAACCTACTAACTTGAATATTTTCGCTTTGATCGGACAGACGGACACAGTTTATTCCCCTTACCAACTTGTAAATGAACTTTAGTTTGGATTTAATTAAAAGAAAATGAAAATAATATATTTCCATTTAAAGATTCTGCAAGTCAAATAAGAACTTAAAGCTTTAGTTGTTATGAGAGATTATTAAGGTGAAGAAAAGAAGCGAGAAGCCAGAAGGACACTATATGATTCCTATTTTGGTATGACTCCACATGCACATGTGTTCCGGCCAATTAGTTCTTGTTTTCCATGTGGTTCGGTATCTTTATATACACTCACGTACCCAATATATATTCACGTCATGGTCATTGCCAATCGAATTAATTAAAGTCATCATCATGCAATCCATGATCCACCCACTTCAATAATGCAAAATCTTCAGCAATCTTTGTTTCTATAAAGTTTTACATTCTCTATTTTCCAATAATGACACATAAACATATATAGGATGATCACGTGGGATAGAATATTTTCGAGACAAATTATGTAAATAACAATGTCCTAAATTGGAGATGTAAAAAAAAAACAATGTTCTAAATTGGTATATATGTAGCATAGGCTAAGAGCCGCCATTGGAAGAAAGCAAAAGAAGCTTACGCTTCAAGTCACCGAAAGATTAACCATTGGACAGAATGGTCTCATGCATAGTGGTTTGGATGATGTTGTAAGGGTTACATGTTGTGGGTTCAATTCCTCTAAGAAGTTTATAGGCCACATTTTTAAGTATGTTTCTAGCCAAATAATAATTGAAGCGGCTCTGTATAAATATCTGTTCAGGTGGAACATCAAATTATAAACTAAACGATTTTTCTAAAATATAGTTTTTAATTGATAAACTGCTTGATGCAGAGTCTTTAGAGAAATATTGTACACTGGTAGTACAAACACATTGTTGTCAGTTTATCCTCAAACATTTCTCTTCGCAACACAACTCAATGTTTGAAATTGAGAAATATAACTATTATCACATAAAGTTAAAAATATTTTACATTTCCTTGATGTTCAGATGGATGAGATCTCTGCTCTGGAGGAGTCAGAAAGCGAAACTTACGGTGTATATCATATGCAAGGTAAGTTATTAAATGTGAAGAAAACAATCAAGGATAAGATCAACAAAAATAGAGAATTTCAGAACATAAAAACCATTATCGGATTGAAGATTGAAACATGTCATGATCATGACGGATCAAGATGAAGATGGTGCCCATATCAAGGGGCTCTTGATCAATTTCTTTCACCGCAATTGGCTACAATTGTTAGAGCTCAATCCCCATTTCCTAAGTGAATTTAGGACACTTATGGTTAAGGTAATTGAACTTCTTCCTATATTCTTGTAGTGTGATTGACATAGTAGACAAACGAGTGTTATAAACTTCCCTCCCTAATTATATTGTACTCAGCTTAAGTGCATGCATAGAGATGGATTTGGAGCTAAGTCGCTTTACTTAATGTTCAAGTACGGTGAATGGAAAAAACAAACATCTAATAAAATCATTTTCAATTCATGATTGTTTTTCTCTTTCTTAAATATATGTTTGAAACTTTGGTTTGCTGGTACTCCAACGTGTAAGTTCTCATCTAACAGGTGAGCACAAGATTCATTTTTTTCTTAACCTTCTCAAGGAGAAATACATTTGATAATCTAATAAATCATTTTCAGTACTAGTCCATTCCCACTGACTTCTTCAGTATCAAGCACAGTAATTCCAAACCTATGAAACTTCTTGTGGGGTCTTGGATTCACATATTTGGCTTACATTGCTGCGTAGATAGCTTGACCACCGAAGAAACCTATCAAATATGAATATCAGATATAGTTTTTAAAAAACAAATATTTTCTATGATTATCAACAATACAATAAGCTATCAAAATACCTAAACTAATCCTTGGATACATCCTATGAACTGTATAGCTGCTTATTTCTTTGTTAAGCCCATTTTATACTGAGCAGTAACAAATTAAACTTCTAATTTACTGCACAACTATCTTGATTTAAAACACCTAATAAACCATAAATCTCTTGGAAAATAACAATGAATATGTACTAAAGTAACTTTGTCCAATAAACACACTCAAGTGTTTATATATGTATCATGTTGATGTGTTTTAAATAATACACAGTAGAATCTCTATAAATTAATAATGTTAGGATTTTGAAATTTTATTAATTTATAAAGATATTAATTTACAAAAGTTTCCTTATTTAGATTTTTATTTTAAGATATATTTATTCTAAGATAAGAAAAATAATTATTTTAGTGTATAGACATTAATTATTATCTTTTTGAAATTTTACATTTATATTAATTTTATAATATTAGTTGGTGTATATAATATATATTGCATAGAACTTAAATGTGGTTTTAGATATAATATTACTAAATCTCATCAAAATATATTAAGTGCTAATATAAAGATAATTCCATTGTGAATATAAAACAAACAATATAACAATAGACTCTTACTTATATAAAATATATATACATATAAATTATTAACTTATATTTTTAATGGCACCATATATTTACATATAATTTTCTAAAAGTTAGTATCTTATTATTTTATCGATTTGTGACAAATTTTGAATCGGTCCAAATTGGAACCGTGAAATTCATTAATTTATAGAAATTATTAATTTATCGAATATTAACTTATAAAGGTTCTACTGTATATGTGGAAAGTTTTAGAAAAAAAAAATCAATGCAACAGAAATAGAGATAGCATGAACAACAACTGAATATTCTGTTAGTGTAGACCTTCTTCGCATTTGATAATAACTTGATCGACAACAGGTAATATGACGTTTTTGCCCACCAAGTCATGAGCCTTTAAGGACTCTTTGTTCCAATCTGTCTTATACACAACGGTCAAAATGGAGATTGCACAAACAATCTGGGCCCCAAGTAAGCCATAGCATAGGCCCATGAAGTCTAAGCCCCACCTAAAGGCTAAAACAACCGCCACTGGTGCTCCGACAACATAAAAGGCGTAGAAGTTAATCTTGGCTCCTACACGTGGCCTCGCACTGCCACGTAGGATCCCGCAGCTTGTGGTCTGAGGACAGTTGGCAAGCTCGCAAGCTCCTATAACCGGAAGAACCGCCGCCGTCAGCTCGAGGACAACTTCGTCCGCCGTGAAAACTCTCCCCCAAGCCTTTCTCCCCATGGTAGTGGCCACAAGCCCGAACACCGAAACGGCCACGGCGGCTCCGATCGCTACTGCCGCCGCCGTCTTTGCCTTCTCTGGCCGTCCTGCTCCCAGCTCGTTGCTCACCCTCGTGGAAACTGCGGCGGAGAGCGCCGTCGGGATTGTATACATCAGTGACGTTGTCTGGATCACGATGGCGGCCGCTGCTAGCGCCACCTTTGGCTCCGGGAGATAGCCGGCGAGGATTGTCATGAACTCGTACCACCACCACTCCAAACAAACCGCTATACAGCTCGGGACCGCGAGTTTGACCAGCGTTGACCACACCTCATCATTACCGAAGTCACTCGAGCCAGACATGAGCACCAACGGCGTTTTAAGACTGGTTTCGTCGTTGTTATGTTCTTCAAAGTATATGTAGCAAAGGAGAAGCGACAAGGCTATGAAGTTGGTGAGAAAAGATGAGACCGCGACTCCAGCGACGCCGAGAGAGATGTAAAACGTGAAGAAAGCGGTAACGGGGAGATGAAGAAGGACGGAGACTAACGTGCACCACATCAAAGGCCACGTGTTGCCTTTACAACGCAGGTAGATACGCAAAGGATGTAGGAAGCTATTAGCTATAAGATCAGGCAAAGAGAAGGAGGAGTAGAGAGATGCGACTCGTGTGATGTCTTGTTGTTGTCGGAGGATTAGCATTAGAGGTTGGAGGTTAAGCCAGAGGAGAGAGATGGGAAGAGAAGCTAAGATGAGGAGAAAGATGGTTCGCTTGAGGGTCAAGGAAGCGAGTTGAGGGTTTTTAGAGCCGATGGCTTGACCACAAAGTGGTTCCATACCGGTGGCTAAACCGGAGAGAACAGAGTAACCGGTTATGTTGGTGAATCCAACGGCTAAGGCTCCTCCGGCGAGCTCGAGGCTTCCTAGTCGGCCCATGCACACGACCGATGTCATGTTCTTTAGGTAGTTTAGTATGCTCATGGCAGCTACCGGGAAACTTATGTCCCAAATTTTCTTCATCTCCTCCACAACCTTTTTAAAATATAAAGTGAAATAATATAATTGAACTTTATGAGAGATATCTGAAAAAGAAGTATACTGAGGATAGATATTTTAGATAAAATAAAATACCTCGGGCATTGTCTGCTTGTACTTGTGTTGGAGATTTATGAGACGTGAATCTTCTTCGGCCACCATTGTTAGAGTTTGTTTTGATTGAGATGAGAGGTTTTAAAATATGAAAAGAAGAAGCCCTTTTATAGAGTTTTTCTTTAGTAACTTGGTTGAGTTGATTCATAGGCATGGTGGGGATTTCATAAATATTTATTTCATTATTTGTTTTCCAATTTCTTTGTGTGGAGTGTGTACATTGTGGAATTGTTTTTTTTTTTTTTTACATTGTGGAATTGTAATCTGTATAAGTATAATAGATACAAACTTAAGCAGAGTTTGAGGAAAAATACATAAAACGGAATTAAATAAAATTACCCATTTTAATGAGATTTTGTTGAACACAAAAGTACGAATCCGAATCAGATTTTTGTTCGTACAGAGGTGTCACATAAACAAACGAATATATAGGTATGTAGCAATTTTAAACAACAGATAATAACAAGAACAAAAACTCAAATCAAATCAAATTTATTCACGATATGCTGACCAGCTTAGTACAAAGTTCCATTATCTGATCATCTCTTCATCTAATTTTCAAATCTTCTACAAGTAATTCTGTTAAGGTATAGAGTTAATTTTTCTCATAACTAGAAATATCTCTCATATATACTAATCTTTAGAACATTCAACAATTATTATGCATTAATCAAGAAGATGGTGTCCCAAATAACGTAAACGTCTCTTTGGTTTGAATCTGTAGACGAAAGTAAACTAGCATCACTTTGTTTTGTTAACCGAATATGCATTCTTATAGAAGAACAGATAATTTGATCAAAAAAAAAAAAAATAGAAGAACAGATAAATGCTTTTTATTTGATTCGTGATGAAAAGTAAAATATTTTAGAAGAGAAAATCACTTTGTGGTTTTCTTTTGAAACTAGACAGTCTTGAATTTTGAAATTTAATATTTATGGTTGCATATAACAAACAGCGACCTTTGATTTCCATTTTCATTGGTAAAGATATTTGTGGAACCCAAACTAAAGATATAAGTAGAAATTGATATGATTGGTCCATCAGTCTAGAAAATGAAACTAGTTAGAATTAGGTATAGCGCAATGTCTTGTCTCCCTCTCACTGTAGTTATCAACCTAGAATCGACTTGAAAATTATGTATACCTTTCCTTTCTCTTTTTTCTTTGCCCTTTTCTTCTTATTCCCACTCCACTCTTTTATAAGTTAGAATTGATGACATTTTACATCATGTCTCTGCTTACGTGGAAACATGATCATCATGACAATTGAAAATCTGAAATATATATAGCCCATTTGTGGGGTTTTCATAAGGTATAAGAGAATTTTGTTGACCTAATTTTCAAAAAACAAATATATTGAGAATATGATTTTAATTTGGCCCTTATTTTTACTACCTATGATATTATTCAGCAATAAGTTTGAGTGAATCTAGCATACTGTTATTGATTTTTATTCTTTGACAGTTTAATTTACTCTACATGTGTAAGTTTTTCAGCCTTTAATTTGGCCCTTATCTTTTTTGTTTTTAATGATACTAACCATTTAGCAAAATAAAATAAAATACATATCATTTTTAAAAATTATTTACCAAGTTGTTAGATCAATTTATATCAGCTAAAACATTAAACAAGATTATGAAACTTTGAAGAGGTATAATACACATATAAGTTTTCTCTTTTCTTATTTTAGATTATAATTATATACAAATATGCTTAGGCCTAACAAGTCATCTACTAGTCTAGAAAGAACATGTTTTTCTCTTGAAGAAAGAGTAAGAAAATGTTTATAATTATCAACATTTGAGTGAGAAATTATTAAGTCAGATTTGCATATCATTTCTATGAATTCGAAAGTCTTATTTTCAGTACCCGCTAGACATTAATTGTAAAGTAAATTTGACACATGTCCTCTCTATAATCATTTTTACTAACTAAATATGACAAGGCATAATAGAAATGATGACATAGTTTATGGTTAAATGTGATATGAACAATTACATTTAATGTATTATATTTTTGGTAAACTTTTTAGAATATGTTATTAAATTATACATCATCATTAAAGTAAGTCTATTCAAATATGACACTAAATGATATAATAATAGAATTATAAGTATTTTTACAAATTTCGAAAATATTATTTATTTATATTTTAATAATTATACAATTATTACTACAAAATATTTTCAAAGTTTTTACATTTTTTTTAAATTATAAATTTTAATCATAATATTATTAGCTTCTTTTATATATCTACAAATTGTTAAAATACTGTTTAATCGTACTTTTTGATAATTATACAAATTTTATATCAATTTATTTTTCTAATTTTATACAAGTTGATTTAAAATATTGTATCCATAATTCCATAATAAATAGATAAAAAATCTATCTAAATTTAGAATTTTAAATATATACATATCTATTCTTAAACATAATTTAAAATAAACAAAATTGCTTATTTTCTTTTAATTTTATGTTCAATTAAATTAAAATTTATATTAAAATATTGATAAAAATAATAAAATCGAAAATGATAATAAATTTTATTTTTAAATACAATTTAAATTTAAATGTTTATTACTGCACATAGTGCATGAAAAGACCTAGTATACCAATAAAACGCTATTTGACCGATGTAATGAATACACTCCAACATCGATATTCACTGTTACAAAACACAAACATCCTTTTCAGTTTTCACACACATGATCTTGCATGCCTTTAGACGATACATACCACACATGAATCTTGTATACTTATGTGCGTGTGTTGTAAATAATTTTCAGACAAATAAAAATGCGTAAATAATGACTGAATCATAAATACGAACACAAGAAAGTTGTGAAAATCGTGGGAAAACTAACTGAAAGAAAAAAGAAACACAAGTAGTGAAGAAGAAGTACATATAGATAGAGACAGAGTCGTGATGTTCTGTTCCCAGTACAAAGGAAACATATCATCTATCCTTCCCTCACTAGTATAGCTTCTTCTCTTCTTTTGCTTTCCCGCACGTGCCTATTCCTCTTACTTCCATCTCAACCGTTGGTCTCGGTGTTTATCAATCTACACGTAACACATGCATAGACATATGCCTAACCTAGATGTGTCTATGCATCCTTTAATTGGGTTAAAGATTGCCCTTCACGAACTACGGGGTGCATTTGCAAATAACTGAAACCCGAAGGGTGAAACTTAAAATAAAAGTATCTAACCCGATCACGAGAAAAATACGAAGTTTGTGATATAATTAGCTTTGTCCACTTCTTCACGATCTCCAGTAGGAAGCCATCCGTTGCTTCCTCGCTCATATATATTACCAATCGCTTTCCACTATTTCACTTTAATTATTGGATCACGTAGCTGTTCACTATTCATTGTAGTTCTGTTTCATGTACTATGATTACTAATCAATTAATTGAATAAGTTACGTATTCTAGGTTATAGAATTCTATAATAGTGTTCTATTCTTGACTATTATATGTGTTAAATGAAAATATGTATTATCAATGATAGAGTATGTTTTTTATAGACCCTACGAAAAAAAAACGCATAGAATGGTTACCACACTGTATAACCCAAATTGAATATTTTTTTCCTAATGTTAAGAAGAGTCATGTCATATGTTAACAAACTACCATGTAAACTGTTTAGGGTGAAATCCAAGCTCAATCTGGCAAAATAATATCAACTTTGTTTCCAGCTAGAAATCAAACTTAAAATATACAGGTTCCTGCCGTACATATATATATATATATATATATATGCCGGGCCGAAATATCACATGGAAAGTATTTATCAGTTTTAGTTACAGAAATGTGTTACGTCAATGGTAGATACATTCTCCTCTTTGTCAATGTATATTAAAAACATAATACTAATATGAACATTGATGGCGTCCTATGGGGGGTGGGATTTGTTTTTCAGGCATGTCCATTTGGAAATTTGGAGATGTGTGTGAAACTTTGACTCACTCCGTGTATTCAGTAATGTTCAACATTTGTATACATATTAAGATGGTTAGGCTTTTTTTTTAGTTTTTTAGTTTTCAAGTTCTTACTAGATTTTGACCCGCGCTTTGAAAGCGCGGGTTATTTTGGATTATAAATAAATTTTGATAGGAAATAGTATTTTGTAATTGTTGTAAATTATTATATTACAAAGTTGTATAATATGACATATTTTTGGGTATTCGTTTGAGTTTTCGGGTACGTTTTTATATCAGATATTTTTTGAGTTTTCGCATATTTTTTGGATTTTTGGATATTTTAAATCTTTTTCGAGTATTAAATATTCGAACTGATCCAGACCTGTTATGTATTAAAAATACAGATATTTTACAGGTATTTGAATTATGGATACAAACATAAAAAGAACAATCTAAACTCAAACCAACAAAATCAAATACCTAATTATGTCCAAATGTCTAATATCTGAAGGACTCAAACTCGAAATGAACCGATCTGTACCAACCCCAAAATTCGATGGCCATGCTTATTCTATTTCTCATTATATTTTGTATGCATTTTATAATAGTTACATTTGTTAAATTAGTAAGACTTGAGATTAATTTACATATTTTAGCTAATTTAATAGTATAGATTTATACTGTTTTTAATATAGTTTTTAAACTTATATTAAATAATAATATTTTTTAATCTTCTATTACTATATATTTAAAATGATTACCAGAAGTCTAACCGATAAACCAAGTAATCTAATATGTAATTGGGTATGGTTTTTAAAAATATATATAATTTAAAACCCGTAAAAAAAACTATTTTTTGAAAATTAAATTAAGTATTTTATTGTTTTAAAAATATATTCATATCGTACTATATAACATGATTCTTTTAGCATAAATAAATTATGCATAGGAAATTAGTAAAAGTATCATCCCATCATAATATTATATATACTCACAATAGTGAATATATTGAAATTAGTTTTGTGTCCAAAAAAATATATTGGAATTGGTTTATTCATGTTATGCAAATATCTATTCTAGCTATAGTAATCTTTGAAAAGAAATAGTTCTAAATTTTAAAAAAAGTAATTATGTTTTATTTAGGCAAATAAATAATTAATTTTTGCAAATATCGTAGTAGCATAATAATTGTTTTATTTATATACCATATCAAAAAACAAAAGCAAGGTAAAAGCGTAAATAATTATGTTGTAGTAAAAAGTATATATAGTTATGTTGCTCAAACATATAATACACTATGTGCATCGTGATAGTAATTCTTTCATTAAACTCTAAGAAATAATATAATTCATATATAGTGTATAAATTATAATAAAAATTGATTAGTTTCGTGAGATCCCATTTAGTATCAGATTAATTATTGATTGGTTGTAGTGTTTCTTTTAAATTGGTTAATAATGATTAATAAAAATAATTAACATAATGTTCCTTTTTGGACCAACATAATGTTCCTTATAATTAGGAGTATATATTTTGATTGATTAAGACAAACATTAAATAAAACATATTATTAATGAAGGGGTCCAACAACCTTTATAAGTAGATTTTTCAAGACTGATTCTCTTTTAATAGAATAGACTAGATTTTAACCCGCACGTTCGTGCGGATTTTTTTTTCATTTTATAAATGCATTAGATAATATTAAAAATGTTTTAAATATAGAATTTTATTTTAGTATTATATATTATGTAACTCTATAATATTATTGTTTATATTTTTTGTTCAGCATTATTCATATATAGTGATTTTTAATACATTTTACTTTGTTATTAATGTTTATTTCTTACTAATATATTTTTTGAATTAGATACAATAAAATAACAATATGAAATAATCAAATCGAAAACCTCCTTCAAAATATTTTTTTTTCTTTAATTTATACATTTTGTTATAATACATTTTTAAAAATTTTAAATTTATATTATAGAAAATAAATATGTTCAAGATAATTTATATTTGCATGCTCCGTTTAAAAATTATACTTTAATATATATTATTTTAGTATATTACAGAATTTAAGTAAAATTTTAAATATTATAGCCTATTATTTTAGTAAAATTTATACATAGTAGCATCTATCAAATTATTTTACTAAATTTTATTGATATAAGATATTTTTTGGATGCTATGATTTTAAGTTTTTGTTTAATTATATTTTCAAAATATTCGGTTGCTTTAATTTTTACAACATATATAGTTTGTTTTTTTCCGTGGTGCATTTCAAAAAGTTATTCTTTATTATATGTGATTTAATATTTTGTAAAATTTGAAATATTATCATTTCGAGTTTGAATATTTATTTTCAAAATTTATATTTTGTCAAGTAAACTTTTGAAAAACTACAGTACTATATTTGAGTTTGGAAGATTACATTTTGAATTTGTTTTTGTTACTATATTAATACACTATTTTATAATAAAAAATATTTAAATTTAGGTGATATTTTCTAAATTTTCTCAACAGATTTTGTTATAATCAAGAAAAAAATAAAATTAAAATTTGATTTGAACTATTAAAATTTTATAGTTTTCTAATAACATATTTTTAAATAGTATATGAATTAAAGGTTATTATATAATATTATATCTTTGTATATAAACATTTTTAAAAAATATTGTCAATAGTTTCAAAATAAATAAAAGATAATATATAGTTGTAGATATAAAAGTTTAACATATCTTAATAAATTTATTTTTGTATAAAAATATTATATAGTATACGATTTTTAACTCATTTTAATGATGAGTGATAATTGATTTAAATGAAACAATTAAAAAAATATTTTTTTGTAATTTACCTATTTAATATAATTTTACCATATTTAACTCTTATAGAACTTCTATTTTTATATAATACAGAATCTAATTATATAATTTATTAAAAAATAGTATATAATTTTTATTTTCTTTTTTATAATAAAATTTTAGTTAACATTGATTTATAACAATATTATATTATTAATTACGAAATTAATTAATATGTTATTTTATTAAAATATTTAAAATTTAAGTAAGATTTTGTTAGATTCTTTCTCAACAGATTTTGTTATAATTAAAAAATAAAATTCAAATTTATAATTTGTTTATTATTAATGTAAATAATCAAATATATCATATTAACTATTTCTTTAGGTGGTCTTACTATGACTTGCTAATGGTAGATAAAAATAGAACCTTAAATTAATAGATTAGATATATCCTTTAATATTATGCATAAGTGTACTATTTTCTTGATATGCTAAGAGGATGGGGATAAAACTGAAAACCTGTTAAAATCATCTGAAAATACAAACCATAAAATAATTTGTATAAACTGTTTTTTTTATAACTGTTATGTGAATGATATGGTGAAAGTGAATTCTGTATATTTATATGATTTATATTTTTTGTTTCCTTAACATGTTATGTGAATTAGTTTCCCACATGTAAGAATTCACATCAAGAACATTCTCGTTAAAGTTTGTTCCTATTAGAATCAGTTTGATGAATCAGAAAATCACGACCATGTTCTTTCCCCGACATTTAAGTTTGATATATCTATTCTCTGCTTTTGTTGCATCCGTAGTCCCACTTGATTTAATTGAAATCAAAGCAAAAGACTTTTCTGCATAATTCACATTCATATATTAATCACTATAGTAGTTTGCGATTAGTTCTTTCTACACCAAAGGAATGATTTGTAAGTGTTTGCACAACCATTTTATGTCAAAGTATAGTAAGATAAATTATAAATAAAACCATACGTTAAGTGTGACCGGTTCTTAATTTTTTTGACTAATCATTTTTAAAATTTCAACAAATATATGACTTCGTGTCGATTTTAGTTAACTTTGCATGATGACACACAATTTGAAAGCATGAATGTATGTGATGCCAAATATAATAGTCAAAGCTTGAGATTTGGTTTGGAAACAAAATGTTTGAGATTTGGTGAATGTTGATGGATAATAATATTAATATCCTTTAAATGGAACCGTACTCATAGTTAGACATTTCTCTAGATATAGCACTTAAGCCCTCTTTTTTGTTATTCACATATCCGACATTTATAAATGTGCTTTCTAGACTCCTACACAATGCTATGATTATTGCCATGTGAAAAAGAAAAAAAAATCTATAATTGAATATATTATTATGTATATAGGCTATTGCCCACCTTGTGGCTTACCAATTTTTCTAATTTAACCAATTTTGGGTTGATTTCATTCACCCTAGGTCCATAAGTAATCAAGCAAAAATTGATGGAAAATCTTGAAATGGCAAAGAAAATGCCAAATGTTAGGATCCGGATTTGCTGACTTTTTCCATAATTACATTATTATTATTTTTGAACAGAAACTTTTTTTTGAGCACCATTAATAAATTACCAATTGTTTTGAGCTGTGAACATAATTACATTATTTTCTTCTGTTTACTTATTAATAATTAATTAACCCTAGCAAAATAAATAAATTTTATCAGTCTTCTTCACTCTTCAGATAAAAACAAATACGATAAAACGAATGAAATAGAAAAGCAAAGGCAATTTGTGTAAAGTATACGACAGCAGTTGGCCCCTAATCTCTGAAATAATTGGCAACCATGCATGCAATATTGCAATTAATCCACATGTTCAGTCATAAGTAAACTTTTAAACTACTCTGGGATTTTTAAATAACATTTAACGATATCAAACTTGAAAAAGGAAACTAAAAGACATGTAGATGATAGGTAAAAAAGCTCACTATTTGTAGTTTTTCTTACAAAAAAAAATCTTATTTCGATTAGACCGACCATGCAATGCCGCATTTTCTATAATTCTAGTATTTAATTTAGGGTAACGAAATTCAATCTTAAAATTAATGGAATTCCAATTTGTTGCTACGTCCAGTTATAATACTTCACAAAAATAAACGAGTTAATGAATTGAAAGTCCACATTGATATCAAAATCCCAAATTAAAATTAAATTCACCAGAATCATATTTGCAAGAATATCCACGTGAAATTTTAATTATGTTGATGTGTTTGTTTAGAGTCATAATGTTTAGTAGTCTAATCGTCAACAATAAGAGTGATGCTTTTCGCAACCATCCTTTGCTTGAAGTTATAAACCAACAACCCCACCACAATATGAGAAGACAGCATAATTGGAAACAGAAAACCATGTTAAGTTGTAAACGTACAGAATAAAAGTATATTTTTAAAAAATGTTCAAGAAATATATTAAAAAAACTATACCTAACACAACCTTTTAATTAATACTTAAGCTGGACAGAGTGAGGGAGGAGAATGCAACAATGTTTCTGAAGCCGATCTTACAAAGTTTTCACAAACTCTCGAAACAATACATCAAGTTTTCTCTCTCCTAGGCGACTTCCAAGGCGATTCCTCCGTTTTTCACCGTGCCGTCCCCTCCTGCCGCTCACCGGCGCCTTATCAGGCGTCGGCTCCTCTCCCTCTGCTCGCCTTCGCCTCTTCCTCTGGCGGCGAAGATGAAGAAAAAGAAACCTAAGAAGTCTCCAGGGAAATCCCCCCCCAAGGGCGGTTCCTCGGCGGCATCGCCCCCTCCCCCGCTTTCTGATGTGGTAGATCTGATAATCCATTCCGATCTGATTGTTTCTGATGCCCAATATGGCCTTCCCGCCGGAGCGGTTGCTCAACAATCTGAAGATTTTGTAGATCTGGCCGCTAACTCCGTAGATGTTTCGTCCAAGCAGATAGTGATCGTCACTCCCCTGTCTGATCCTTCCTCTGTAAACGAAATCTCTGAAATTGCGCTTGAGTCGAACTCCGCTTCACCGCAGAGCACCTCCGCCGCAGACCATGAAGACCCAGCAAGCACTGCGTGCAAAGTGGCTTCAATAAACCACTCCGAATCAGTTACTGTCGAGTCGAGCCTTACCTCTCCCAAGAGCTCCTCCACTGTAATCCCGGTTGAACAACTGATTGGAGACGATAAAGCAGTTCCCCCATCTCCCTTGCCTCTATCAACTGCTGAGGTCATTGAAGGTCCGAACTCGCTCTTAGCTTTGGCTGTAACCGAATTTCCGAGGCTTCCTGCCAAAGAAAACTCAGAGGAAGGTGCTAAGGCCGCTGTTGAAGAGATTTTGACCCCAGCGAAACCTGTTCTCCAGAAACCCACCGAAGCTCCCAAACCTGACTGGTGCGCCCACGCTAAAGGAATGGGCAAGAGGCTTTCAAAGAAAGGTGAAGCCTACACTCTGCCCTCCGGCGAAGCGTGCATTAGGATTCCGAATTCTGTCATAGAAAAGAACAGGAAGTCTTGGGAGCCGTTTGTCATTGGACAGTTCTATTCTGACCCGCCCTCCCAAGGCACTCTCCATAACATCGTCAATGGTATCTGGAGTAAGCACCATAGGGATATTGTGGTATCGAAAATGGAAGGGTTCTCCTTTCTGTTTCGCATCCCAAACGCAGCAACAAGAAATCGTGTCATAAACCAAAAATTATGGCAAATAGAAGGTCAAACAATGTTTGTGGACAAATGGGAACCTGGAGTGATACCTGTCAAGCCTGAGCTCACCTCTGCTCCCATTTGGCTCGAGCTAAGAAAGGTCCCCTTTCAGTTCTTTAATGAAGACGGTTTGGAACGGATTGCGGGTCTCGTTGGTCACCCTGAGTTCCTTCATCCAACAACTGCTAACAAGACGAATCTGGAAGTTGCTAAAGTTTTCACGGTCATAGACCCGAGGAAACCTCTCCCAGAAGCGGTAAATGTTCAGTTCGACTCAGGTGAAATCTGCAGAGTGTTGGTATCAAGTCCTTGGATGCCTCCGGTGTGTGAGCTTTGCAAGGAGATCGGTCACATTTCCAAGCGCTGTCCGAAAACTCCTAAGTCCTGTGCGTTCTGCAAGTCTCCTGATCATGCTCTACCAAAATGCCCGAAAAAGGTTAGGCAGGAGGGTCAAGGCAAAAAGACTAGGCGGAGTAGATCAAAGGGTATAAGAACTGACGCTGTCCTCCCAAAAGATCAGGAGGAACCCCGGTCTCAGAAGCCTTTGACTGCTGGCGGTGAGCTAAGGTGGATCCCAAAGGACTCCCCGGCAAGCCATGCTATTACCTCAGGCTCTCTACAGGTGGAAGTTGCTGTGAACTCCAAGCTCGGAACAGATACTGATAGAGTTTTTGGCGAGACCAGCGGCAGTGCATCATTAGCGCAAAAAGAGTTGCAAAGGAGTAATTCCCGCTCTGATCAGTCTGACGTCCAACCAGACTCCTCGGATGTGGAATCCTCTGACTCAGAGCTTGAAGAAGGTGAGTTTAGCAAGCATGAACCGGATTTTGAAGTCGTGCGGAATAGGAAGAGATTCTCAGGTCAGAAAGGAAAACGGGGCAGAGGCCCCATAATCAATTAATTTTAATGTCGACTGACATTTTTTGCTGGAATGTTCGCGGTCTTAATAAATTCAATCACCGCAGCGGATTACGTAAATGGTTTCGAAAAAATAATCCTCTTTTTGGTGGTCTGCTCGAGACTCATGTCAAGCAGCCAAAAATGAAAAAATTTATTTCGGATATCTTTCCAGGGTGGTCTTCTGTTGATAACTACGCTTTTTCGCCTCTGGGTAAAATTTGGATTATCTGGCACCCTTCTATTTTGGTCTCCATTATCTCGAGATCTCTCCAGATGGTCTCCGTTGATGTTACTTGGCCCTCTACTCAATCAAACCTCACTATTTCGATCATCTACGCTTCAAATGATGCGGCGGATAGGACCTTCCTCTGGACTGAGCTTCTGGCTCTTGCATCTACCCACGGACTGGGCTCAAAGCCATGGTTAATTCTTGGAGATTTTAATCAGATCAGAGACCCTATCGAGCACTCCACCCCTGTGACTCTAAATATGGATAAGAGGATAAGAGATTTCAACCAATGCCTGTTTGATTTAAATGTGGAGGACCTGAACTTCAGAGGAAATATTTTCACTTGGTGGAATAAGCGCAAGAGTTCTCCCATTGCAAAAAAGCTTGATCGCTGCCTTGTAAATGGAGAGTGGTACGCAACCTTCCCTGCCTCGGTTGCTCTCTTCGGTAATCCTGATTTCTCGGACCACGCGGTCATTGCAGTCTCCCTTGAGCCGGGTCAGTTAAGGACTAGGAAGCCGTTCAGATTCTACAACTTCCTCATCCAGACTCCGGACTTCGTTGACATGATCGCGGAAAATTGGTACTCCTTTAACGTCATTGGTTCTGCGATGTTCAGAGTCTCTAGGAAGCTTAAGCTTCTAAAGCAGAGCATCAGAACCTATAGCCATCAAAACTTCTCGGGTATTGAAAAAAAGACTGCTGCTGCTCATGAGCTCCTCCTAAGGGCTCAATCGGCCATGCTTGCTGATCCAACATCGGACAATGCTTCCTTTGAGCTCCAAGCTCTAAGTGCTTGGGAAGAACTATCGGCTGCAGAGACGGCATTCTTTTATCAACGGTCTCGCATATCTTGGTTATCGCTTGGTGATGGGAACTCTCGGCTGTTTCACAGGTATGCTGCTTTTCGTCAAGCTCTAAACCACATCCACTATTTAATATCTGATTCAGGGGAGCGTATTGAGACTCAAGAGGGTATTCAGGAGCTCTGCGTAAACTACTTCTCTGATCTGCTTGGTAGCCCTGTCTCTACCCCCATGTTCATTCAAAGTGACCTTGATCTCCTGTTTGACTTCAAGTGTTCTGCTGATCAGAGGGAGAGCTTTGAGAAAAAATTCTCCGCTGAGGACGTTAGAAACGCGTTCTTCTCCCTTCCGAGGAATAAAACCGGCGGCCCTGATGGTTACTCTTCTGAGTTTTTCACAGCAACATGGTCAGTGATTGGTCCTGAAGTTACTGAGGCTGTTCTTGAATTCTTCAGCTCCGGTAAGCTCCTTAAGCAGTGGAACTCAACCTCTTTGGTTCTTATACCGAAGAAGCCGAATGCCTCGACAACAGCTGACTTCAGACCCATTTCTTGTCTCAATACGGTTTACAAAGTAATATCTAGGCTGCTGGCCTCTAAACTCAAGGATATTCTCCCTCTTATGATTTCCAAGTCCCAGTCAGCTTTCATCCCCGGCAGATTGCTTGCGGAGAATGTTCTGCTTGCCACGGATCTTGTGAATGGCTACCACAACCAATCCCTATCACCCCGTGGAATGCTAAAAATTGATCTGAGGATGGCTTTTGACTGTGTAAGGTGGGACTTCATTCTGGCTTCGCTTCGCGCCTTAGCTATCCCGGAGTCTTACATTCAAATGATATCAGAGTGCCTCACTTCGCCTTCCTTCTCTGTCTCTGTTAATGGGGCTTCAGGTGGGTTTTTTAATAGCACCAAGGGGATCCGGCAGGGCGATCCCCTTTCACCGTATCTCTTTGTCTTGGCCATGGAATGTTTATCCCGCCTCCTCATGTCTCGCTACGAGATGGGTGCTGTTGGCTATCACCCTGGAGCTGAGAACTTGAAGATCTCGCATCTTATGTTTGCGGATGATGTCATGGTGTTCTTTGATGGCAGCAGTGATAGTTTACATGGGATCTCGGAGTGTCTTGACGACTTCGCGTCCTGGTCGGGTCTCCAAATGAACCCCACAAAAACTGAACTCTTTACGTCGGGCCTTCATCAGGGTGAATCAACAGACATCGCAAGATATGGATTCACTTCTAGCGTTCTTCCCATTCGTTATCTTGGGCTGCCACTCATGAGCCGGAAGCTTAAGATTAGTGAGTATGCGCCTTTGATCAACAAGATTACCCTCAGCTTTCAATCTTGGTCAGCAAAGCTTCTATCCTTTGCTGGAAGATTGCAATTACTGAAAACGGTTATTTTTGGGACTGTGAATTTCTGGGCCTCCGCTTTCATGTTACTGAAGGGATGTATCAAGCAGATTGAGTCGTTATGCTCAAGGTTCTTATGGTCCGGAAACATTGAAAAGCGTGGTTTAGCAAAACTTGCTTGGACCACAGTTTGCTTGCCAAAAACGGAGGGAGGCTTAGGTGTGAGAAGTCTCTTGGAATGGAACAAAGTCCTGTGCTTAAAGTTCATCTGGATCCTCCTTTCAAGAACTCCTTCCCTGTGGTCTGACTGGCATTGGAACAAGCATCTGCAGAACCGCTCTTTTTGGATCATCGAGCCGGCTGATACAGACTCCTGGGCTTGGAAAAGGCTATTGAAGCTCCGTGACCTGGCCCTTCAGTTCTGCAAAGTGTCATTAGGAAACGGAAAGGGTGCTAGCTTTTGGTTCGATGCTTGGTCTCCACTCGGTCAACTCATCACTTACATCGGACCTCATGGCCCTAGAGCTCTTCGACTGCGCCGGGACGCGCTCGTAGCTGATGCGCTCCAGGACTCCACTTGGGTTCTTCCACACCCAAGATCTCAACAGGAAGTGGACCTTCACTCTTATCTTACCACTATTTCTCTACCTCTGTCTCCTGATATTGATGATAGCTATGAATGGATTGCTGGTGATTCTCCTTTGCGTGTTTTCAGGTCGTCAACGACATGGGAAATAGTAAGGCAAAGACAAGAGGAAGTGGACTGGCATGATGCTGTTTGGTTCAAGGGAGCGATACCCAAGCACTCTTTTACGATGTGGGTGGCCAACTATGATAGGCTGCCTACTAGGAGCAGGCTGGCGAGTTGGGGAATGGCGACTGCTACGGACTGTCCCTTCTGTTCGAGGAGCATTGAAACCAGAGATCACCTGTTCCTGCGATGTGAGTACAGTCTTGATGTTTGGAGTGAGGTCTTCATAAGATGTCATCCTCCAATGTCAAGTTTCTCGGATTGGTCAGAGCTCCTCTCATGGATAAGAGCTGCAGGGTCTGCGAGGCTGAAGCTATTGCGGAAGCTCGCCACTCAAACGGTCATCTTTCAACTTTGGAAACAAAGAAACAATTTGATCCATAACCAAGTCTCACTCCCGCCTGCATCAGTGTTCCATTTTGTTGATAAGGAGATGAGAAACATTATTTCAGCTAGGAAGCAAAGGAAGCAATTTCGCTCATGGCCTCTTGGCTGAAATGATCTACTTAGAAGTCAATGTTATGTTAAAATGGTGATTCATCTTGTTTTTATTATTTTTTGCCAAGATGGATCAAACATAAGATCTTGCCCATGTAAAATCTTCTTTTCATTCTAATGATATTCACAATTTAGCAAAAAAAAACAAAAATAGTGATAAAACCCATAAAAAGAGATGCTGAAAATTCTATAACGCGATAGATTGCTTAGCAAAAGAATTTCTACAACTAAATATTCAAGTCGTATTCTTTCTATGTCCCAAGATGTATTGACCAAATAGACCTCAGCAATCAGATGCTTAATGAAAAAAAATGCAAAGCAGATGAAAAATAAAATAAAAAATCAATTGATTGAAGTAAATCAAGGCTTGGGCCTTTAATGAATAACGTGCTTATAGGCTTTAACTATATGGACCATATAAAAATTCTGACCCACTTCAATCACCCTTTTGTTTCACTAAGTTGCTGTCCGTGGGTAGTATAAAACTAGAAGGAAGCAGCTCTTGTTATCTTAAATTCAAACAGTAAGAGTGAGAGCACCTTATGAAACGTAACACTAGTAGAATCTTAAATTCAAACAGTAAGAGTAAGAGCACCTTATGAAACGTAACACCAGTAGAATGTCAGGGCATCTCCAACCACTAGCAGTATTTTAGTGTCAAAATCACATTATTTTAGTGTAATCTCAACACTAAAACCAAAGTTTTTTCCAACCATAACACCAAAGTTTACACTAAAACTATTTTATAATATTATATGTATTAAGTTTTTTATTTATCATTTATTTAATTGTATGTTTTAATAATAAAATAAGTGAATAGTGTTTTATTAGGATGAATAGTGTTTTAGTGTGGTTAATAGTGTCACACCAAATTTGGTGTCAAATTTTAGTGTTGCACTAAAATAGTGTGATTTTTGCAGTTCCATTGAAAAAGATTTGGTGTAAAAAACACATTAAAATAGTGTTTTGGAGTTGGGTTGGAGATGACCTTAAAACATCTCCAACTGTTTACTTTTTCGTTTCCTTCTTTTTATCTATACATATAAATGTTTTAAAAATTGCTAGACGATAGTTGAACGCCTCACAAAAAATTATTGTTTATACGGATGCTTAAACAGATTTTTTGAACGTCTAAACTGATTTTTTTTATAAATTAATTAAAAAAAAATTATTTTGTTCATATCCGATTTACCACGAGTGTTTAGACACCGTCTGGACCGATTTTCAAGACACTATTATAGATTAATCTGATTCTTATCATGGTTGTTTTAAATATAATACACTTAGTTGAGAATTACTTATGAACTTAAGTAAAATATCCACAACAACAACTACGATGATCTATGATGTTTATCATCAAAAACTCATTCCACATTATTAGATAGAGATATACGTATGTATCCAAAAAAAGAGTCGAATTTTTTTTTAAAAAAAAACTTAACAGAAATCTACTACTACTATCTTCTCTTGTAACAAAAAGGGTAACACACGTAATGAAGAGAGAAGATACACGTGGCGAGTATAAAGCAAAAGATATCAAATCAATCGTCCTTGCGTAGTACACTCGTAGGTCCCACCTATCCATCCTCTCATGTATTAAAAAAAATACATTTTGCATTTTCATCTTACAAAACTTCTCCTTCCTCTTTCGCCATTAACATCTGAAATTCTCAGGAGCGTTAGTTAGGTAATAATGGTGGGACTAAGTATTATTTTGGAGTCGACTAACAACAACAACAACAACACTCTCAGTACTCCTAAACCGCATCAAGTCGTTAACAAATCCACCGTCATGGTCTCCTCCGATCTCCGCCGTGGGAATTATTATCTGAGTTCTGGTTTTCTCGAACATTGTTTTCTCTGCAGAAAGAAACTTCTTCCAGCGAAAGATATCTACATGTATAAGTAAGTCAATACAATTCGGACTTTTTATTACACGATCTGTTTTTTTTTTGTTTTGTCTTAAATGTTTTTGTTTTGAATGTTTTCAGAGGTGATAGAGCGTTCTGTAGCGTGGAGTGTAGATCGAAGCAGATGTTCATGGACGAAGAAGTAGAAGAAGAAAGCTTGACTAGAGAGAACTGTTCGTTTACGGCTGTTAAAACGACGACGTCTGACTCGTCTTCAGGCGGTCACCGTCGGGATCCGGGGAACCGAGCAAGCGGCGGTTTCGCTTTCTGAAACAGAGAGAGCACTGCAAACTGAAAATTGTGATTTGACCTTTCTACCCTTGAGCTTATTTTTGTCGTTTTGTTATATGAGATGTAAAACCTGAAAGGGTGTTTGGGTGTTTCGGTATTTCGAGTTTGCATATCTATGGGAGAGCCCCTAGTTTTATTATTTTAGTAGGCTCGGAAGAATATTTTTAATTTTAAAGTATTAATTTTCTTCTGCTGAAGCTGACCTTTTTGCATACACTATCAACGCAGAGTCGCTATATTTAATGTTTGATGGAACTTTAACTTTAAGTAACTTTATTTTTACAATATGAACATTAAAGAAGATGAACCTCAGGAACTTTTGTGAGTAAAGGGATTTTGTAATACTGGTTAGTGATAATGATGATCTAATCCACAAAGCGACAAACAAGAAACGTATTAAAAATAGTACTAAACATATGCTTTATTATTTACTATACTACAAATAAATATATTCTCTTGGTTTCATGCGAATGCTACAACGTGTGCGAGATTCTTACCTCTTTAACCCACATGAGTTATCCAAATGGAGTGTTTACAATCACAATGAAATGTAAATTAGTATTTCTACTTAGGATTTCAACGAAGCGATAGTGTAATATTCGTTCTTTGAGAACAAAGACATTTCACCTACCTACTTTGTTTTTTTTTTTTTTTTGAACTGATACCAACTTACTTTGTTTTGTTCATAAAGGAAAAACATCGTCTTTTAGTGTATCTAAAGTAAATATTACACAACATTAGTGTATCTAAAGTACATAACTAACTTTCAGTCAACCCAATATTTTTCCAAAATTTTTTTCTGATCTTCGTGTCAGAACTTTCGTTTTGTAAACTACTATCATCGAAAGTTTATGTGATTTTATCAAATGGGAGGATAATTACAATTTTATATATATTGCCATATAAATTTGCAGATAATTTGAAGATAAAAATCCACCAGTGGAAATGTAAAAAAACCATCCAGTAAAATTAGCACTTACTCACTAGATTCTTAATTTTCTTTAGAGCATTTTCAACCAGCACTCTCATTTTAAAGGATAGACATTTTTAAATAAGGGCATGATACTCCAACGATCATCTTCAATTTTCTTTTAAATAATTTTAATTTTAATTTATATTTTAATCCTCAACCTTGTTAATAATTAACTACAGTCACTAAATTTTCATAAAAAAATAAAATATACTATTTGAAAGATTAAAATAAAATATTTATGACAATTATAATATTAAGTAGTCAAATATATAAAAGTGTTAATACATTATTTTGAATCAATTTTTTTTACGAAAATATAATGATAAATACTAGAATGTAGTATATAAGAAATTATTCATGCGACTGTGAAACATATATAATTATCAAGACTAAAAAGAGAATTGAATTGTGTTTTGAAGGAGTGAATAATACACTTTTAAATTTTGGGATACACTATTTATCCTCTTAAAATTTGAACAAATAATAAGTTGTTAGAATGCAAAACTCATAAAAATGAAGAAATAAAAAGCTGTTGGAAAAGTTATAAGTTGTTTTGGAATAATGTGGGCCAAATTAATTTTGGCATTTTTTAAAAATGAAATTAATTTTGACATTTCACCTTGTCTTTGTGTGAAATGTGTCCCATGAAATGCAATTGAGTGGAACTCCATATTCATAGGATCTGAATGTGAAGAAACAGTGAGGTCCATATTCATAGGATCCGACTGAAAGACACCAGTGAGGTCCCTTACCTGTCTCTTTCACTTACAAAGTGGGTTTAAATCGTCTTGGTGGGGTTCAATAGTTCTATGATCAGCCTTTGATTTAATTCAAATAACTAGAGAATCACGTCTTTAATTTAGCCGAACACACCCAATGTCCTTAAATTAATGCAGCCCCTTTCCTAAAAGATAACACCTGGCTAACATTCATTAAGAATGACTCTTATTGCATGTCTGACCTTTCTAAGTACTGGAATAAGATCAAACTAAATTATCTAGCCTATAAAAAGCTGATGAACTCATCTAAATGCAATTTTTAATTAATATTAAGTGTATAAACGATGTTAACTACTTTAACTTTTAATGAGAAAACTTAAATGCGAAAAATCACTTCGCAAATAATAGTATAGATAAATATCGTTCTATAAAAAAAATTTATGTAAATTTGTGTACAAACTTGTAGTCGAATGTACAAGCTTCTAGCTTGATCCATTTCGCATGTCTTGTTTGATGTTTTTTTGTTTCTCTTGAATTCACATGTCAATGACCACCATAAAGTCAGTTCTTACTAAATTTGGTGTGAAAAATCATACATGTCTCTACTTTTTGATATTTATTGTTTTTGATATGATGCATGCAGATTGACATGCCGTCTCAAAAGGGGAAGACCAGCAAAGATCAATGTTTAAGGAATGCTTAAATCGTGAAGCATGCGTTACCTAGAACCATCAAAAACTGACAATGAGGTCTGGACACAACTGGAAATGTTTTTTTGATATCGTTTTCCATGCCAGAATATGAATCAATGTTTTTTTATTATATGTTGAAAGTGTTTCTATAGTTTTTCCTAGAAAACCCTTCTCTACTTTTTGTTCGTGAATATGTGGTTTATTGTTTATGAAGTTGGGATTCAGCCCATGTTATAGTGTATGGACCAATTTGAAGACTTATAGGATTCTAGTTCGGTCCTTACATTGTATTCAAGATGAGTTTATGCCAAGATTCCATGAAAAGAGAGTTTTGGACCTTTTGGTGTAGCCGTGTAGGTGTGTGAACCAAACACCCTTCCGCCATAACATTGGAGTGGACTAGTCTACCTTATAAGTAACCACATTGCCTTTGCATTGAAACTAGCTCGGTTTGAGTGCGTCACTATTTTTCTCTACATTGGTTTCCTTTTTTTTTCTAATATTGAAAGACACTTTCTAATAAAAGAGGCAAATGACTATAGTATGAGTATGGGAAGCACCAGTAGACATCTCAAAGCTGATACAGCTAAATACAAGGAGCTAACGTTAAGATACCGCACGCTACACTTAGTTTGGGGAAATGATACATAACCATTCAGTACTTGCTTTAGCATAAACCAGGACCATCTCTAGTTTTATGTACGTTGTTTTACCATATAATATAATCTTTGATGATGTGTTTTAAAAGATTGTTTAGCAGTTTTAGTACTTAGCTCTAATGTAAGAAAGAAATAAAGGCGAATATCACATGAATAGAGTTGGGTCCCTTTACAACTCAAAATACTATCTAGACGTTTGCTATAACTCTGACCTCTAATTTGTTAATATTCGTTTAATTAAATAAGTGGATAAAGAACACGCATTAAACTATGTTATAATAAAGTACTTGATCACAACTATTTTCTCATTTTGGGCGGTTAGACTTCTATCTTCCAATGATTCTTCTACAATGGTCATAAGCCATCGAAAGAGAAAGCTAACACTACCATTCAGAAGAAATGTTAAAAGAGCAACCTTTGAAAGAAAGTTCAAACCTTTTAATAATGATTGTTTGCTTTGGGTGAGTCATGGACTGATAAACCGACAAAAGCACGAAACAGGGCAAGTGGAAGTTCTGTAATAGAAGTGGGGGCGGACTTAGTAATTTGTTATATCGCTGAGGGAGAAAGAAAGCTCTGAAAGTTTCCATTTTTATCTGGTAATTTTCGGAAAGTTTCCATTTTTATGTTTTGGTCTAATCTCTTTTCATATCTTCTTTGTAGCTGTGTGAATTGATGAGAGGGTTTTTGGATTACTTTCTTTTAATTGATTTTAGCTTGTAGAAACGAAGAAGAAGAAGCCCTAGCAAAAAAAAAAAAGAGTCACAACATGAAGGCGGTTGATGATGATCCTGGGCAGATTAAACGTGCCCTTATTGATGCTTCCGCCGGAGCTATCTCCGGTGCTGTCTCTCGCACCGTTACTTCTCCCCTTGATGTCATTAAGATTAGGTTTCAGGTATCTCTCATTGATTGATAAAGTTTTGCTTTTTATTTGCTTTATCTGAGAATATTTGAGTTGAATGTATTAGTCTTTATTGTTTGTTATTGTTGTTGAGTGTTCTAAAAATGGGTTTAGTCTTCTGTTAGATTTGTAGCTTAGGAAAGTGATTAGCTTTATCTTTGGAGTTATCCTGTTTAGAGATGGCTGAAGAAACTTAATGTTGTGGGTTCCAGGTTCAACTAGAACCGACAACTTCATGGTCCATGGTCCGGGGCAACTTGTCTGGAGCGTCCAAGTATACTGGAATGTTTCAGGCAACTAAAGACATATTTAGAGAAGAAGGTTTCCGGGTCTGTCTCTTGAACACTTTTATCTCCTGAAACAACCTTCAGGTCTGTGGGCATTAGTGGTTGCTGAGTATTGTTCTTTGTTCTGATGCTCTTGCAGGGTTTTTGGCGTGGAAATGTGCCAGCTTTGCTTATGGTCATGCCTTATACTTCAATCCAGTTTACAGTTCTACATAAGTTGAAATCTTTTGCATCTGGTTCTACTAAAGCAGGTTTCCTTAGATTGTAATTTGGATATCAATGTATTTTTTTCCTTAATTGTTAATTGGTTGTAATCTTTTTGGAATTTGCAGAGGATCATATACATTTGAGCCCTTATCTATCATTCATCAGTGGAGCTTTAGCAGGATGTGCTGCTACACTAGGATCTTATCCTTTTGATCTTCTTAGGACAATTCTAGCCTCACAAGGGGAGCCTAAGGTTTTGTTTGCTTAGCCATTTTAATATAGTCTAAGCTGCTGCATTGTACTAACCATATATGATTCCTGTCTACAGGTCTATCCAACAATGAGGTCTGCATTTGTCGATATTATCAAATCCAGAGGCGTAAGAGGATTGTATAATGGACTAACACCAACACTTGTTGAGATTGTGCCTTACGCTGGCTTGCAGTTTGGCACTTATGACATGTTCAAGCGTTGGATGATGGTAAAGATCATTTAAATATCTTTTTTCTGTGTTGTTTTCTTAAAACAGTCTGTTTATTTTTGTCATTTGATGTTTCACTAGGACTGGAACAGGTACATGTTATCCTCCAAAGACCAAATAAACGTGGACACAAACCTTTCTAGCTTCCAGCTCTTTGTTTGTGGCCTTGGGGCTGGCACTAGCGCCAAACTCGTCTGCCATCCTCTTGATGTGGTTAAAAAGCGTTTTCAGAT
The DNA here is from genome assembly GCF_000309985.2 of Brassica rapa. Lineage (NCBI taxonomy): Eukaryota > Viridiplantae > Streptophyta > Magnoliopsida > Brassicales > Brassicaceae > Brassica > Brassica rapa. Next base: position 2,665,509 of record NC_024803.2, on the reverse strand, counting down.
TGAAGGTTTACAGAGACATCCGAGATATGGAGCTAGACTGGAGCAGCGTGCGTACAGAAACATGTTAGACGGTCTTAAACAGATTCTGATGTCAGAAGGGTGGCATGGACTGTACAAAGGCATTGTGCCATCCACTGTGAAAGCTGCTCCTGCTGGTGCTGTTACCTTTGTGGCCTATGAGTTTACCTCTGACTGGTTGGAATCAGTTTCTTGGTAGAGATTTTACACTCTTTTTCACATTTTTTATACTATCTTTTTGTCTCTAGCATTTCTTATAGTCTCTGCCCTATTCATGGGTGTGTTAAACACATTTCATATGATCATTGGTTATTGTGGGAGTTATACGAGTAAACATCAAATTTTGTCGGCAGTTTTGAAAGTTTCTAACAAGTTTAGCCGATTCTGTAAAATGAGATTGTTAAACTGAGTAGTGAATGAATCCAAGTTATCATGTTCCAGCACATGTTTCTCGAAATAGGGAAAAATACTATGGATTTTTTACCACTACTTGATAAAACATTTGTTGAATTTGACAATAGATATCATTTCTTACAAATTTAATATATAAATAGATGTATTACCTTATTTACATTTCTCCTTTTTATTATATACAAATACTTTCTGAAAATATTGATGTTTTCTGTATATATATACAGAATAGATCTTCCGTATTTGTAATTATTAATAACAAATATATTTCTAATGTTATTTGGATTATACATACATCTTGGTCAGAAGGTTTAATATTAAATTATTTTTTATTAAATAACATTTAATCTAATATATATTATATATCAAGTCCTACATAAATTATCTGAGGATTTAAATACAGGCTAAAAATTGATGTTCAATTTTAAAATTTTGTCACTAAACTAAACAAAAGGCAAAAATTGTCATTAATACTTGACTAACATTAAAACAGATCTTTGAAAAAATATTCCTGGTTTAAATTGAGGTATAAAGATTTTACAATACCGAAATATTAAATTTATGGATACTAATTTATTTTTTGAATCAGGCCTCTGATAAATTTAAAATACATGATGTAGATTTCCGAATTGATACTATATCAGGAGCTTTAAATTTCTAGAACCACTCCAAAAACCTCCATATAAAAGGATTCACAAGATATTACAGATATCACAGAAACAAGTTATAAGAAAGAAAAACAAGTTATAAGAAAGAAAAACAAAGAATGGGTATTCAGAGATCTACATACAATTTCATTGTAGTTTCTATCATTGTCCTGTTCTTAATCACAGGTCAGTCAACTAGCACAATTTGTTTATAGTGTCTATAATTATCAGGAAATGATCCACGATTTTGTAGTACTTAATTTTCAAAATTTTGGAAGAACATAAAGAACGTTCTTGCTCATGTAAAGTTTTTCAATTTATAGAGTTTAGAGGGTTTATAATATGATAATATATGTTTTTTTGGTTATGCATAAACTATTTACAGGATCAGAAGCTAGAGCAGGGATAAATGCTGGCTCTGTTTGTCCAGGGGTATGTCAACCTGGAGTTGAACCAGTCTGCAGTACACTCTGCGGTAACTTAGGGTTTCCTCAAGGCTACTGTGAAGGCTTAACGTGTTGTTGCAACCAGTTCCCCTCCCCCCCACCCCCACCCCCAGCCCCCTAAACCATTAATTAATTGATATATTGCTTGTTAAACTCTCGATTAATGGTCTTTTATCTTTTGAAATAAATATTAATAATGCTTTCTCATTTAAACACTTATAAAATAAAACGTTTATGTAATATTTTCATAATTATTATATCATGAAAACATTAATAAAGTAAATTCAAGATTATTGTTCCGTCTATATTTCTTGGTTTGAAAAGACAAGAGTTTATCACAACCTCACATAGATAACTTAGTAAAGAACTCTAGAAGAGAACTTGTTCCCTAAGAGACATAATTAACAATCTATTTCAGATTTGGTCTAGCATTAGAAGTAGAAGAAGACGAAGAGTATAGCAAAGAAGACGCAGAGAAACTCGTGCTACTACTTCTCAAATACTTAGCCGTTTGCTGCATAGCAGAAGAAGACAAAGACTCATCTCTCCCTTCTCCTCCATTGTTATTACAACTCCCCGAGCAACCATTATTCCCACCACCTTTCATCGGTTCCTCTCTTTCTTGTCGTATCTCACTGAGCATAGCAGCCACGTCTTTCATTGTAGGCCTGTCTTCAGGTATCGGGTTAACGCAGAGAAGTGCAACTCCAAGTGTTTGCATCACCTCTTCTACTTCTGACTCTGGCCTTGCTTGTAGTCCCTGGTCGATTACTTGTATATCTCTGATCTTCTTGACCCAGTCTACTATGTGGAGACCGTCTGGTATTGTTGGATCGATCGGTTCCTTCCCTGTTAATACCTCTAGGACCACGACTCCGAAGCTATACACATCGCTCTTCTCTGTTATCTTCATTGAATATCCATATTCTGCATAGTACAATAGTCAAACAAATCTATTATGTCCGATTGATATATGTTGCTATCAATTTGAAAAGTTTCAACCAAATAAATGAGAATGTATTAAATGTTATACTTTAATCGTATACTATATACTTGTATGTTAAAAAAATTCATATTCTAGAAATAAAAATTATTTCAAAAAAAAAAATATATATATATATATATACATATATACATATAAAGATTTTTATGCAATTTTATTATGTTAAATTGTAAACTTCAAAAAATTGATTGTATTACTGAATTCTTATTAGTTAAAAATTATAAACGCATAAATAATTATAATTTAATATGTTTTGTAATGTGAAAGCTTTTTAGACTACTAATAAGCATGACCAATAATGCTTCAACTCAGTTAATTAGTATCAAAATATAGATTTCGAAAGTACCTGGAGCTATGTAACCATAGGAACCAGCAATGGTTTTGGAAGAACGAGCAAAGTCGCCATCATCAACAAGCTTAGCAAGTCCAAAATCTCCAATGTAAGGCTCAAAATCGGGGCCAATGAGAATATTATTAGCCTTGATGTCTCTATGAACAATGGGAGGAACACAATCATGATGCAAGTAAGCCAAACCCTGAGCTGCACCAAGTATAATCTTGTACCTAACCTCCCATCCTAAGCTACATTCACCACTCCTCTCGTGAAGCAAGCTTCCTAAACTCCCATTCGACATATAATCATACATAAGAAGTCTAGTGTTCTTGTTCCAGCAACATCCCAAGAACCTGACTATGTTCTTGTGTCTGATCGACCCAAGTGTCTTGACTTCAGCTGAGAATGAGTCTCGACCTCCTGATGTCTTGGCAACCGTCACCGTCACTGGCCAGAGCTTTTTCACTGCTATGACTTCTTGGTTAGGCATCTCTGCTCTATACACCACTCCAGAGCAGCCTTTACCTATAACGTTACCTTCTACCAAACACTTGAGTACATGTTCCACTGTGAAGTTGAGTTTCTGGAAAGGTGTGAACTGCCATGTCCATAGGTTCTCCCCCTTCTCTGAATCATTACCCTCTTGAATCATTTGCCTTGCGCGTAAAACCGCTAACACGCCAAGTACTGCTAGAACAATTGTCACGCTGATAAGCAATCCAATGGCTATCTTGAGTCTTTGTGAGTGCGCAAAATCTCCACCGTGCTGTGTGTTTAACAGTGTACTGTTACTTACAAAACAAGACCTCAGACCTTTGGAACATAGTCCAGAGTTCCCTTCCATCTCTTCTGCTACTAGCTGTCTGAAAACCTTACTGTCTGGAAGATAACCGGAGAATCTGTTATGAGAGATGTTCAGAGAAACCAAGTTTTCTAGACCGGACAACGCAAGGAGGTCCCCTGAAAGCATGTTGTGAGAAATGTCCAGCACGGATAACCGGTTAAGCGCTGAGATCCTGGCTGGGATAAAACCAACTAATGAGTTCCAGCTCAAGTTCAAGGCAATGTCTAGATCTTGAATGTCAAAGAGTTCTTCTGGTATGGCTCCAGAGATGTTATTACTGCTGAGATCAAGAAGCTGAAGATTCATGCAGTGACCTAGAGACGGAGGGATCTCCCCACTGAAGGAGTTCTTACTGAGGATGAGCCGGTTAAGCGAAAGGAGCTGACCAAGACTATCAGGAAGCTTGCCAGTCAAGTCATTTGAAGAGACATCAAGTACTTGAAGCTTTGTTAAAGAAGATAAAGAGAGAGGGAGAGAACCTCTTAGAGTGTTGTTGCTCAAGTTTAGCATTTGTAGCTGTCTGCAGTTGCTTATCTCCCAAGGAACTGGACCGGAGAGACTGTTCTCAGACAAGTCTAGGAAGCTAAGGTTCTCAAGTAAACCTAGTTCCTTAGGGATCTCTCCGGTGATCTTGTTATTGACAAGCCTTAATCTGACAAGAGAAGTGCAGCTTCCGATCTCCGGTGGGATAACACCGGAGATGGAATTAGATATAAGCAAGAGCTTGGTCAGATTGCGAAGCTGGAACAAACCAGGAGGTAAAGCACCAGTGAGAAGATTCTGAGACAAGTCAAGAGCTTGAAGATTCTGACAACCAGCTAACTCGGTCGGAATATTCCCTTCTAGCTTGTTCTGCCACCCCAAGAAGATGTTAAGCTCCTTGAGTAATCCAATCTCCGGCGGTATCAAACCGGAGATCTGATTAGCATCAATCTGCAGCTGAACAAGCCTTGTGCAGTTGCTAAGAACAGAAGGTATTGATCCTGTGATGTTGTTGCTGCTAAGCATAAGCTCTTGGAGATTAGACAAGTTACCAAAGGACTTAGGTATGGTTCCTGAGAAAGAGTTCATAGAGAGATCAACGGCGTTTAAGCTTTTGATGAATCCAATCTCTTCAGGGATGGGACCGTGAAGATCATTCTGCCATAGAAGCATCTTCTCTAGGTTTTGAAGCTGACCTAGCTCTCGTGGAAGCGTGCCAGACAAGTCATTGTCGTATAGAAACAAATTGATAAGCTCAGAGCAGTTCCCAAGCTCTTTAGGGATCTCCCCTGAGAGCATTGTTGAATAGACAGATATAGTCTCGAGCTTGGTTAGTTGACCTAACGTGACAGGCAAGTTACCTGATATTTTCGTCGCAGCAAGCCCTAGAACCGTTAGGTTCCTACAGTTTCCGATCTCCTCAGGGATCTTCCCTGAAAGCTCTGAGTTTCCTCCGGCTCTTAGGCTCTCGAGAGTCGAGATCTTCCCGAGCTCGGACGGGAGGGTCCCTGATAAGAAGTTGTCGAAAATATCGAGATTCTTGAGTGACACGCAACCTCCGAGTTCGGATGGGATCTTTCCGGTTAGGCCATTGGAGTTTAAGATGAGCTCTTGGAGGTTCTTGAGCTTCCCTAGAGACGAAGGTATCTCACCAACGAGGCTGTTTGAGCTTAAGTCGATGACTCTGAGCTGAGAACAGTCTCCGACGTCGGAGGAGATACTTCCGGTGAGATTGGTGTTGGAGATGACGAGTTTCTGAAGTGAGGTAAAGGTAGAGATGTTAGGAGGGAAAGGTAAAGCTAGCTGAAGAGAGACGACATTGATCTCCGTAACGAGCTTGTCGGAAGAGGAGCAAGTGATGTAAGGCCAGTGACATGGGTCTGAATCAGAAGGGTTCCAGCTTGAAAACGCTGTCGGTGGTGGAGAGTTCGAGCTGCGAAGCCAAGAAACCAACGCAGCGACTTCGTTGCTTGATGCAGAGGCCGAGGAGATGAAGAAAGGTAGAAACAGAGAGAAGAGTGTAACAGTTAAGACCTTTCTTGGAATCGGCATTTGTTAAGACAAGATTTGTTTTCCCCCTTTGGCTCTCAAATCCAAAACCAGTCTTCTCGGTTCTGCATCGATTTTGAGTCTCTCTCTCTCTCTCTTTCTCTCTCTCTCTCTCTTTGGCGTAGGGTTTAAGGGAGCTTTTACTTTAGAGAAGTAATGAACTTCATATGCTCTGTCTTTTTCTTTTACCTCGAGGTTCTGTTTTTATCTGAATAATCAATTACTGTCATTAACTTTTTCTTTAAAGTCTGTTTGCTGAGACAACCGTCTAATGACAAGTCCATAGATTAAACTTACCGTTGTTAGTTTTGGCATCTTTGGAAAATAATGTATTTATTATATGTTTTAGCATTTTTTTGACCCATAAGAAAAATGTTGGAAGTATTAAAAACGACCAATAATAAATAGTTTTGTTACCTTTTTATGTAATTTAACTAAAAATACAAAAACAGAACTTGAAATACTGTAATTACAAGAGTAAGATAGAAAAAAAAACGAAGGGCATGTGGTTTTGCATAGTTTTCCTCAAATGAGTCAGGATTGTGAGTTGGTTTGTTTTCGAGACCTGAGCCAGAGCGTTTAAGATTCTTCCTCGTTTGAAGGAAACCGCGTCTATTATTGTAGTGTTAGTATAATAACGTTTCATTTATTAAGGAAAAGAAAAACAAATGGTAGTGATAATAAGTTTTGAATATTGATGGATTTTGTTATCAAAATGTATTACTTTATTTCAGTGTCATGATCTTTTTTGAAAAAAAAAACATTAGTTGTAACCTTTTTTTATCTCGAGTATGGAGCATAATGTATTTATAGATAGAACCGGCTCAATAATTTTATGTGCCCTCTTAAAATTAATATTGATTTCAAGTTTTCAATCAATAATTTTTTTTTTTAAATACTATAAGCAGTTTTAAAAAAATGTGATGAAAGCAAAAATGTATTCATATAAAATATTTTTGCTTCTTTTTATTATTTTTTGTATAAAATTATATACATTTGAAAAGATCAGGCTTTTAACTATTAAAGAGTCGGAGGGGCATCGGATTGGATCCATGACGGCCACATTATTTGTCCCTGCGCTCTTGTTTATAAATCAGAATGGACTTTATTATATGAAATCTGGATTGGGTTTTTAATTAGCAACAAAAAAACTGAATATTGGGCTTCAGTGCACAATATTATGGCTGGCTAAATCTGTTTCCGAATGTTCTGAACCTAGTTTGAAGTCTTTTTTTAATATCTTCAAATGTTAAAATATATCGTAAATGACAAGGGGTGTGTGAAATGGTTTGGGGGCAAAAGCTTATCCTTTCATATGATTTATCTCTGATGTTTAAGCTGCAACTCTTACTTGGACAATGTCATGCTCATACAATTTTTGTCAGAAGGAATCGGTTTTGAGATTATTGATTGAACTTCAAGCAAGTAAACCTTTAAGAATGGCCAAAGTTAACAACTGAAACGAAAGGAGATAAGAAAACACCATTGTGTAGATGTAATCGCATTATTGGTGAAAGTAAACAAGAAAACGGAATACTCTTTCCTGAGACAAAAGTGCCTCATAGTCTGTTATTTCCTTGCTTGCACAAGATTATATGTGAATCTTTTCTAGTGAGCATTGTCACGCACATATATAATTATTATATGGGACTAGAGAGTGGCTTGGTTCACAGATAATTTTAAGTTGTAAGTAAAATATATTTCAAAAAGAAAAAAAAAGTTTTAAGTAGGATTATAAATAGGGTTATCCATAGAAAGTAAATTAAAATTTTAAAGTATGATATTTTTTTGTAACTCAGAAAAGATGAAAGTGAAGGCTTAAAGTATAATTTTACATCGTAGACCGTTGTAGAAATCATGGTGCTCCACAATTGTATAAACAATTACAGGTATATCTATCAGAGCCTGGTGGCTTCTCAATGCAAGTTCCGAACCCTTTTAACGTTTTAAAACACACTTTCCTGCACTTTGCCAACAAACATTGTGTCCCTGGCATAAGTTCTTTTATGCATCTCTTTTGAGCCTCAGTTTTAGGAACGACCAGTAACACTGTAACCAAATTGTAAATAAATTTATGCAATTTAAATACAAACTGTTTCTATATCGACATAGTTATATCGTCGAATATATATGATAATATAAATAAACAAAGACAATTGTTTGACAAAAAAAATAAACAAAGGTAATTTACCTGAGAAGAGAACCATCAAAACCATAAAATAAGAAACAAATTGCTTGGACATGATGAGAGTGCTTTTATATGTTTTTATTCTTAAGATGTATTGTAAAATCTGTTTTTTCTTTCACCAAGAATCTGTCTTATATACTACCTCAGAGTCAAACAATATCATGGTAGCAAAAATGTATTAATTGAAACAATCTGTATTTAATACTCTTTTCGTTTTTTTTTTAATTTAGCGTTTGGAATTATGGTCATTAATTATCTAATTAACCATAATTCACCTAACAGAAAAATAATTTGCACAATATAAAATATTATATAGTATAAAAAGCGATAAATTTTATATTGAAATTTGAAACATCATGTAAATTTGAAACAAAAAAGAAGATAATACTTCTTCCGTTTCATGATAAATAGTTGTTTTAGTCGTACCTCTAATTACATGTTGTTTCGTGTATGGGTGAATAAGTATAAACTCCGTTTAAGAAAAGAAAAATACTAGTACCATTTCTCAAGGAAAATTACATGTGACGGCCACAGGTAGACACATCCTCAGATCATCACTATCGACCAGAACACTTCCCTTAGACACGGCCAGAGCTGATGCAGACCCTTGAAGATGTTTGCGCAATGGGTTAAGTATGTTTAGGCCCAACTCTTCACTCGAGTTTTGGGCTGAGACTGAGAATGGTCTTCTTTGAGACACTCTTGGTTGAGCTGCAGGCTTTGCCAACAATATTTCACAAAATCAACAGATTTATCGAACCTGAATATTCAAGTAGTCTAAAAATTACATTGCTTAACACAAACTAAATTAAGTGAGGTAGTGTGAGATGTTGGGAGAAGCGTTTGGTAAAGCAAATATTTTAATGAAAGAGAAGCAAGTCATTGGCCAAACCTATCTTATCAACAACATAACATGACATTGACAATGATATTAAGGCCCATTCTTTAATCCACTCTCATGTGCTTCTTGTCTCCTCTCACGTGGTTTCACCACCTTCACATCCGCTCTTATTCCCATCGAGACGATAATACCCCACACCTATCAATTATTAGTAGGGATGTTCTCGTCCAGTACCAAATGGGGTTAGTCTGGTTCACATCTTTTTCAATTCCGGTTTGTGATCTCTATGGTTTTGTCAGGCTTAGTCATGCCCAACCAACATGTACCAGACTTAGCCTAATAAAAGCTACTGGCTAAGCTTAGATCTAATAATAACATGCCAGACCTTCGCCAGCCGACGAGGACTTAACTAAGATACTACTCTCTTGGATGAATATAAAGTTGAAGTTGAGCCAAAAAAAAAAACTAACATTATGCATTAGAATCAATATATGTCACAGCATTTCACAAATAATTGCTATGTTTCGGACTCTTGTTTATACTCTTTTTTTTTGTTATACAAAGAATATTATTTTAGAATTCTAACGCATTTTATATTTATTTTAAATTAATAAATTTTGTAAATAATTTTATTTATTTCAAATAGTATTAACTAAATAGATATAATTAATAAAGTTATAAATATACTTTAATTATATTTTCTTAATTTCTGTGAAAATATCGAAATGTCACTTATAAAAGGAGTACTTGTAAAACCAATGAACTGGTGAACTTCAAGTTTATGTAAAATCCTCGTTGTGAGGAAATTTTAAGATGAGATAGTAAAGGAAGAGTTCCAACTTTGCTTGCCTTTTACAGATACATCAATCAAATACAAGAGGGTGGTACAACAAGAATATAAGCATACAACTTTTATAATACAGTTGAGGCAGTTTTTTTAAATCAAGCCTCAGACATTTCAATAGTGCTATTACCATGTATAAATGCAAAGAACCCCAAAAGAAGATTAATTAGTAAGTATTAACACCGGCGACCAACTCTGCAATTAAGAGCACCGGCATTGGAGGTGATGACGCCAACAAGGGATGATGATTTGGCTGCTAAGCTTGAAGCTCTAGCGTAACTAGCTCCAAGCCCTGATCCAGAACGTGTGAAGAAAGCACCGTTTAGGAAAAGATCTCCTTCTGATCTCCAGTTCCAATGCTTCCATTGCCACTCCCCTGCATAGTCTCTCTTTGTCACCTGCCCACATAGAATAGATACTATCAGCAAAACTGTATAGGAAACCGCAGTGATAACTTGTGTTCCTACAGCTTTTGATGTTTCGAAGAAAGTAAGCACCTCTTTAGCAAACCGGTTGCTCGGAGCAAGATATCTATTCCCCTGGCTGTTGATGGTGGGACTCGCACTGCCACCAATTGCATACATTTCCCAGTGCGTGTAGTCATTGTTAACTACATGGAAATATCCATGCCTACACCTGGAATAATATAAAAAAAAAAGTTCATCCTTTAATCTTCCAAATCTATCAAGCTACCCAATGAGACAAATCTAGCTGAGGAGTAATATCCCATAACCATTCAAATTATGTACCTTGGCATCCTCTGGATAAGACCCTCACCAAAATGGTTGTAAGCAATAGTAACCTGCATCACTTTGTCCCTTGTGTATGTATCACTATGCCCCAGCAACATAACCTGTCAAGCAAATTCCTTTATCATTACTACCAAAACCCAAAAAATCCAAACCGTTCTTATTTCTCTGAATCCAAAACCCAAAAAATTCAAAATATAATTTAGATACCTAAAATATTAGTTATAATTAGTTTTAAAATAATTATATATTTCTGTAAACTCAAAATACTCAGAAAAAAAAAACTGAATTACCCAGGATATTTTTGGGTGCGATTGGTAATGGCTGTAGCTTTAAAATTTTTGCTGTAGAAAAAAATCTGTAGACTTTTTGCTGTGGCTTTAGATTTTATTGCTGTAGAATTTTATGGAAAGCACTAAACAATTGCTTTGGATATTTGGCTCTGCAGAGCACTTGTACAGCTGTAGATTAATTCAAGAGCTGTGGTTTCAAAAAAAAAATTAAAGCTTGATTGCTCTGAATTTGGTGCTGTAGAAATAAATAGGGCTGTGGACAGCACCTACAGCAACTACCAATCACCCCCTTTATCTGAATTATATGAAACTATTCGAACTCCCTGATATTTGAAACTGAACAATCTGAATTATCCTGATATTTTATCTAAAAATCTGAATTATCCAAAATTATTCGAACAATTGAATAATTTGGGTATTAGCTAGTTCCATTTTTTTACTAGAACCAAACCAAATCCAAACGGTTTATAAATATCTAAACCCGAGAAAACCGAAAATCGAAAAAAAAAACGTCCAACAAACCATGATTGAAGCTTTTACCTCATTGTGGTGGGTAAAGTAATTATTTGAAATAGTAATAGCCGTGGAAGACATCACAGCATCAATAAGCCCATCAGCACAACTCGAGAGCGAGTTATGATCAATCCAAATATGACTCGACCCAAAGATCGAGATCCCATCGCCATCCGCCATCGTCCTCCACCCGTAATGCGACGGCGAGCTTCTCACCATCGCGTTCCCCGTCGGCTTGCAGTCATGTATATGGACGCCGTGGATGATGATGTTCGTCACGTACTGGATCGTGACGCACGCGCCGTTGGCGATGTGGACGTTGACGCCGCGGCCGTCGATGGTCTTGAAGCTGTTCATGATGAGCTCTTCCTTCAGGGTTATGACCATGTCGCGCTTGAAGACGATCCAGAGCGGCTCGTCCTGGATCACGGCGTGGCGGAGGGTCCCCGGGGTGGGGTTGACCGGGTTGTCGTCGCCGGGGTCGGAGACGACGTAGTAGCGACCGTCGCGGCCGCCGATTGCGTTGCGGCCGAAGCCGATTGAGCAGTCGGCGAGGTGCTTGCGGCGGAGTTTCCATTTGCGGTCGCAGCGCCAGCAGTCGTCGATGGGGTTGCCGGTGGAGCAGGAGAAGTAGCCGAGTCGTCTCCGCTCTGTGCTGTTACGGATGCTCCTGAAACAGTGAAACCGGTTTAGTCGAACCGAAATAATTGTCGTTATAAATTAATTTGATATGATTAACCGATAGTAGTTTTTAGGTGGGCCACTTAATGCGTCGGTGGGAGCGTTCTTATGCATTGATTGACGCAGGAATTATTTAATTTACGAATAAAAATCAAACCAATATATTTTTAGTTTCTAGAAGCAAAACAAAAGAAAATTGGTAAAATATTAGAGAAATGAAGGTGTAACAGTGAACTGTATTTTGAGATTTTGGAAATTATAAATTTTCTTTAAATATACTCTTTTTGTTTCATAATAAGTGCCGCTTAAGATTTTTACACACCGAAAATTTAACAATTTTCTATTTTACTCCTATTTAATGTATTTTTGTTTGGTTTTAATAATTAATGAATTAAAAATAAGAGCAAAAATTGGAAATTTTGTTTAAAATATACATTAGAAATATAAAACGATATTTATATTGAAACAAAACTAAAATGATACTTAATCTGAAACAAACATAGTATATTTTATGGATATAATCTTTAAAATTCTGAAGATCTTAATTCAATATTTCACTTATCAATATCTTAAATTTCTAAGAAAAACTAATCTAGTGTTTTCTTGGTAAACTAAGTTAAGCTATGTTTCACGTGTTTATCTCCGTGATGTTTGAAATGATACTGTAATATGTTTCACATGACTGCTTCTATATATTATTGTTACCAATTGAAATAGTTCTAAAGAACACTACACGAGGCATTTGCATGGGCTGGTCGCAGTTCACTATTACTAACGATTAGGTGTTTGTTGGAACATTTACACATGCTTTTCTCCGAAACAAAAACATTACACGTGTTCTTTTGGACCAATGTGTCTAATAATTCCATAAGATTTTTCGCAAGCAATAATATTTATTACTTATATTTTTCTTGTTTTATTTCAATGATGCAATATATGATCTGGTGGCATTGCATTTAATGAGAAAATCTCATCCAAATCTATAACCAAATGAGCCCATCCATGTACATCAGTACATGATGTTTTGGTGTTTGGTCCACCGCCAGAACTCTGAAACGCTCGGTAAGAATGAGCATAAAGAATTTATCTTAACTAATTATTTTCCTACACCATTTTTATTTTTCACCTTTCATGTACATACTATAAGTATAAGTTATCTCGAATTTGCGTCTATATCTCGAGGTGTGGCGTTTTCCCCTTTGACCAGAATGTATTAATATTCCTACAGATGTGCCATGTGAGTACTCTGCTCCACATAAATACAACTTACCAGTTTTCTGAATTTTTTCCTTAATTAATTCCAAGAGAAAATGAACATGAATTTATCCAACCAAACGTGTAGGTTAAGTGTAGTTTATTGTTTTACTAATAAGTACCTAACTGCAATTGAAGAAACAGGTACGTACCTCCTATTTAATTAGCAAATAGACATTATAATTACTAGTATGCTAAAAAAGCTAAAACAGAACCAACTGTATATAGTTTTTTTTTAAGCAACAGAAAAACTCACATGTCCACCATGGCAGCTACTTCGTCTGGATTCTCAACTGCATGTTCATGCCATGTTTCATTAGACCTGAAATCAATTAATTAATTCATTAATTACAACAGAATTACATTTACTATCTTTTTTTTTTTTTTTTAACTAAATTACATTTACTATCTCTAACCCAACATGAAGCAACTCAATTATAAAAACTATTTAATAAGCCTCGCTAATTCATTACTAGTATACAAATTGAATTGTTGCATTGTTAGTTAGTAATAAAATATTGGTGTTTGAGACACGGATCTGTACATGGTCGATAAAAAGATCCTGAACTACAAGAATTTTTAGATTACAAAATCAAGTTATGTAGATCAGTAATTCAAAGAAAAAGAGTTGTCGTGTTCTACCATAAAATTTTGAGTTGCTGCTGGAGATTCAATGATACGTTCTTTGAACCAGATCACGTAAAACAATTAACCCCATACTGAGCTAGGAAAATTTCGATATAATAACAATTAATCACCTGGTGGAATCGACGCCAGTGAAGAGCATTGATGATAGGAGTAATGCAGAAGCGAAGAGGACAAGTACTTGGGTGATACCCATTGTTCTTCCTCTGCTCTGTGATGTTTCTTTGTCTCTGTCTGATGCAGAGGCTTTTGTCGGTCTATTGTCCAAGAAGAAGGAAGGAGAAAAGATGAAAAGAGTTTAAGAAGGGCTCTAGTGGGAGGTGTTGTTTTATAGGAGAAAACGGCCGTCACATATTCTACTAGAATAATATTTGACCTAATTAATTATTTTATACAAAATATTATACAACTTCATTAAATTGATTTTGTTATAATTATGACCATAACTCAAAATGGCCGCATAATGAAATAAATATTTCACCATAGTTGTAGAGATATTTTACACAATTCACAATGCTCGTGATGTGACAAGAGACAAATGATACAATAACAGAAAGATAGGTTGTACAAACTGTTAATCAAAGTGGAAATTTTAATGATAATTGATGTTATAATTGTAAGATTTTCACATTTTTCATATGTTGTACTTACTAAAACAATATACGTTTCACATAATATAAAGTTTAGTATCAACCAAAATGTATACTTCTATTCTGGGAAAATACGCTAAATGGACAAAGTTGGGGTACTATTTTTCATTGGGATTTGTTTTCTTTGATTAGTTATTATTACGTTCGACTAATAATCATAGATGAACCACTTCTCTGTTTGTTCTATTGCCTAATCATATCCGAAGTTCTAATAACCAAATAACAAAACAAACGAGCTTTTTCTACTTTCCAATTTTCATCTCCTTGCTATTTAATTTTCTCATTGGCGTCCCTCTTTCTATCACGTGCGGTAGGCCAGGTATATCATGTGCCGGACGGCTGTTCATTCCGACACGTTCGTCTCATAAAAGTCTCCACGTTATTGTTTAACATAACACATGTATATAGAAATCTTCTCGTCAGCGGCGAATGTCCGGAAAACACGCCGGTGATTAGCCCAACGTGGCAGATTACGAAATCAAACCCAATCAAACTTGCGTGTATTACCTTGAAGACCCAATCATCGTCGTTTGCATATATTTTTCCTACTGTATTTTTATAAGAAAACGTCAAGATTCGGCCACTGTCTACTATAACTGTACATATTTATACAGCTACATAATGGATTTTTATAATAAAAATGGTTTCTACCAAAATGGACAAACATACAAGCTTTTGAAAGAAGATAGAGAATTAAGCAAAAGCTTACTGTGAGAAGCTAAAACATAATTAGCATATTTAAACCAAAAAATTATACTTAGATTAGAGGTGAAAATACAGAAGCAAATGATCAAGAATTCTTTTAGTTGAAGAGTCTATGACCTCCTCGTCCTCCTCTGCCACGGTTTCCATAGTCTCTCACCGCCATGACAGCTACATGATGGTACCAAGAAAGAAAAAGTTAAAGGATGTAAAGAAAAATTGATTTAAATAAAGGTAATTATCAACCGCTAGAATATTTCTCATAATTATAGTAATGAAATAAATAGAAAAAAATAGTAAAGAAGAGAAACGACCTTTTTATGTGAAAAACTCAAAAGCATGATATTTTATGTCTTCTCCTAATTGGTTTCTTTGTTAATTTGTATTTATATTTTAGTATAACTTACAGTGTTTTGTCCGCGAAATATAAACATAATAATTTTATAAATATTTATAAATAGATATTATTAGTTCAAAGGCTGTAATAAATTATTGTTCATGAGTTTTTTAATATTTAATAATAAATTAAACAATATTTTTTATATATATATAACAAAGTTTTTAGCACAACATTTATACTTTTTATCATGTAAGATAACTTTAAAATATTCATGCGTTAAAATATTTAATAATAATAATAACTAGATTTTGATCCGCGCTTTGAAAGCGCAGATTTATTATTATTATTTTTTCAATTGACAAATATTTAGTAAATGTCATATTTTCATATATTCGTGTTTTATTTTATAAAAGACTTAAACTTTTTATCTTTATTTATCGTATTTCATTTTAAATGACTATTTATGTTTTAAAAGTTAAACTTTATTTCTTTAATGAATTAAGTTGGTATAACTCTGATAAATTAATTTTATTATGTGGTTAATATTTTAATAAAAAAAATTATATACTTTTAATAAAGATTTATACTTTTCAATGAAAAAAATTAATTTTTTTTATGAATGCTTAAATTATATTAAGAAAAGAGAAAAATAATAATTAAGAATAGTTGAAAAAAAAATTATTTGAACTTGGACTCAATGACCCAAAGAAAAAAAAAGATTTGGATCTGATTTCTTAATCGGCCCAAATAGTCAAAGAGAGATCTGATGTGGACTGGATCCAAAATAAATGATCCAATATATAAGCGTTATTAATATTACTTGATTGTACTTAATGAAACATGCAATGTTAGTAAATAAAAGGGCATATTAAAGTAAAAAGAACAATAAAATCTTGCTTTAATAGTATAAATTATCAAATCATTGATTTTTTTTTAATTTATGGTTAATTATATAGTAGCAAATCTATTAATCATAGCTACGACTAGGGGTGTCAAAATGGGTCATGACCCATGGGTTGACCCAACCCAATTTGACCCATTAACCCAAATGAACTGTTTATTTTTGATCCAATGGGTTAATGGGTTAAAAGGTTAATGGATTAACAGGTTAATGGATTAACAGGTTAATGGGTTAACAAGTTAATGGGTTAACAAGTTAATGGGTTAACAAGTTAATGGGTTTATTGGGTTGGGTCAACTCTCACCCATTTTGTTTTCAATTAAAAAAAACCATGAGTAAACTCAATTCTAAGGTTTGATAAAATTGGAAAATCATGAATTTCTCTAAAGTCCAATCATTTATTCCCGCAAAAACCAATTTTCCCGCCAAAAACGTATTTTCCTGCCAAAACTGCAAAAACGCATTTTTCCGCCAAAACCTCAAAACCCCATTTTCCAGCCAAAACCGCAAAAACGCATTTTCCCGCCAAAACCGCATTTTCCCGCCAAAACCGCAAAAATCCATTTTCCCGCCAAAACCGCAAAAACGCATTTTCCCGCCAAAACCGCAAAAACGCATTTTCCCGCCAAAACCGCAAAAACGCATTTTCCCGCCAAAACCGCAAAAACGCATTTTTCCGCCAAAACCGCAAAAATGCATTTTTCCGCCAAAAATGCATTTTCCCGCCAAAACCGCAAAAATCCATTTTCCCGCCAAAACCGCAAAACCCATTTTCCC
Source organism: Brassica rapa (assembly GCF_000309985.2). Classification (NCBI taxonomy): domain Eukaryota; kingdom Viridiplantae; phylum Streptophyta; class Magnoliopsida; order Brassicales; family Brassicaceae; genus Brassica; species Brassica rapa. Next base: position 2,648,397 of record NC_024803.2, on the reverse strand, counting down.
GCCAAAACCTCAAAACCTCATTTTCTCGCCAAAACTGCAAAAACGCATTTTCCCGCCAAAACCGCAAAACCCCCATTTTCCCACCAAAACCGCAAAACCCCATTTTCCCGCCAAAACCGCAAAAACGCATTTTCCCGCCAAAATCGCAAAAATGCATTTTCCCGCCAAAACCGCAAAAACGCATTTTCCCGCCAAAACCGTAAAAACATGTTTTCCCGCCAAAACCGCAAAAACGCATTTTCCCGCCAAAACTGGGAAAATTCACTTTCCCGCAAAAATGTTATTTTCCGCCTAAACCACAAAAAACATTTTATCATTTTGATCAACTTGGTCTTAACTTAAAAATAATTTATTATAAAGATATTGGGTCCATGGGTCAACCATTAACCCATCTAACCTTTTTAATTTAATGGGTCATGGGTCAACCCAACCTATTTAATAAATGGGTTGGGTTGACCCTTGACTCATTAACAGTAAACCCATTTGGGTTTTGGGTTGGGTTCACCCATTTGACCCATTTTGACACCCCTAGCTACGACGTTAACCGTTCTAATATATAAATTTAACGCAAGAGTTCAAATCGAAAAATCATTTTACAAATAAAAGTATAAATAAACATAAACTCAAAAGCATAATAATATCTACTATTTTAGGGGGAAAAAGTATCTACTATTATTTAATAACTTTCATATATAGTTCTAAGGAAAAAAATTTAAATGAACAAAATCTCTATTTTTCAGAACTAGACACAGAATTCAGTCGGTTCATTAATTTCCACATGTTGCACAATGGACAGTGATTAGGCTTCCAGACTGACCAACATTAATTAACCAAAATAATTTTTGCAATATGCATAGATGTTCAGTGATATTATGAAAACAATAATGAGTTCGGCCAATAACAGATTATGTCATGTGTGAGTGTTCTTTTCCATTTTTTCTGTGACATCATGTTCTTGATTTTCCTTTCTTCATTTAATAGCGATTTACTGGATAATAATTTGGAGCTAAAATAATTAAGTCTATTATCCACATGGGATCTTCTGTTTATTATCCTTTGGCAGCTTGAAAATATTATCTTCTACATAGTGTAGATTAGCTTCTCGGGGCACTATAACCATTATAACATATGCAACGGGATACAATAAAATCTTCGGATTCTGTCCACGACAGGACGATTCTCAGTGTCTCATGCATGAAAGAACCATATACGTAGAAGAGTCACGTGTGGGAACATCGGATCATTTCCCCCTAATGTAACAATAATCCCTAAGATTACAAATGGAGGGAGAGATCAAGACACTGGTTTTGACCGTTCTCACTATTCACCATGTTACAGTTATTATCCAAAATTTGAACACAATTTTGACCAAGATAGCCTCCATTGCTATCTCTACCTTGGTGGGATGACGCCAACACGAAATGAGCACCGTTGGATTTGAAGATTGGAAGGTCGGTATGAGTAGCTGGAAAGCATGCAACGGACGCAGAAGAAGGGTAGCTTAAGATGGTCAAGTGGTGTGGAGTGGGGGAGGATAAGAAGACAGGTAACGTGTGAAGCAAGTCATTGTTGTTGACAAAATCGTAAGCACTTTTTGCTCTTCTAGCAGCATTTCTCTCCTTCTTGTGGGCATTCTGGTGGCCTCCTAGAGCTTGAGAACTATGGAACTTTCTAGAACAGAAGAGGCATGGGAATAGTCTAGATGAAGATGTGTCTTCGTCTATCTTGTTGGCTTCTTTTGTTAGCATGATCTCTTCTTCTTCTTCCTCCTCCTCTTCTGAATGATGCTGATGATCTTCTTCCATTCTCTGTTATCTATATACACCAAAAGAGACTAAACATAAGATTAGATTGGTTCCCAATAATGGAGAGCCAATGTGACTAAATGAAAAGGGTATATATAGACTATTTATATACCTTAAGCTGGAGACCGAAGAGATAATGTGTGTTGTGGGTTTGAGAAGTTGAGTTTAAAAGGGTGATGGAGAAGATGAGAAGTAGAAGAGAAGCCAAGTTAAGATGGTGTTTGAGGAGAGTTGGAAAATGTGAAGAATCTGAAACTGTGAGTGGATTCATTAGTGCTGTTACTATTAAGCGTTCTGTTCAGTTGCAGAACCAGCTTTGGGAGCAGGTTCCTTTACAAGTATGGGCTTGGGAACATAAGAGATAAGAGTCAGAGAGAATCAGTGAAAGTGGTGCATGTTGATGAGAAGGAGAATGATTGGTGAGAAAGAGAGACTTTTTGAGTTTGGGAAATGAAACTTCTTTTTCTTATTTCTTGAGAATTGAGATTAGCATTTTTTGTTTGCTTCTTTAAAATTGAATTCATATTTGCTATTGGCCTAATCAGAACTTCCTCCTTTAATGAACTTATGACTATTTTTCTTTAGTCTTTCCATTTGGCACAGATAACATACTAACAAACAAATCAAAGACATCAATATCTTAAACAAGGGTTGGGAAAGTAATGCCAAATTGGTGTAAGAAAAAAGGAATGATGCTCCATAACTCAGAGAAGCAAATGGGCTAGTCATAAAGAAAAACTGTGATGATGGGTACTTTACTGACTTGTTGCACCGCCCACTTCCCCCTTGCAGCAACTTGTCTCCACCTAGTTTGCCTTCTTCTCATTCGCCAACCAAAATTGTAGTAAGCCATTGGGCTTTGTGTTTATGGATCTATCTCAGCCCATTTAGCTTACATCGACTGGCTGAAGGAGAGTCTTTCCCTTCCAATGCGTACACATACGTTGACCACCGCTGTATTTGACTTGTCTCCGCTTATCAAACCCTCCCCTTCACTTGAGAGAGGAAACTCTGTTGATGACTATTAATCCAATTTACGAATGTCTAATCAGAGCAACGGTCAATAAAACAACGTAAAGAGAAGCTGAATAAGTAGAACCACTGAGTCTAATTAAAAAAAAAACATATAAAGCTTCAGCTCCTCTTTCACAATGAACAATTTGTCATTATGAGTTAAGAAATTATCAACTAGTATCTTGTGAACAAAAGATTTATATCAAAAACCAAAGTTACAAGACGAGTCATTAACATAACAATCAAATCTCATTCTACGTCTTCAGGAGCTCCACCTGGCACCAACTGCATACACAACATTTTATCAATACCGGTTTATTAGCATTTTGACGGTTCAAAATGGTTAAAATGTTATCATAATCATAAAAAAAAACATACAATGGCGATGTTGTTGCCATTGAGTAGAATCTGATCAAGCTTCGTGACACGGCTTCCTTCTGATGTAATCTCACTGCACGATTTAAAGACACGAATCTATGATCTCCTAAACCGGATCAACCCAACCGATTAACCGAACTAAACCGATCATAGCAACAAAAGAAAAAAAAGAAAGCGAGAGGAGACTTAACTACTCGGTGACATCCTCAAGGACCATGTTGACGTAAACGTCGAAGCCTTTGAGAACCCCGACGAGCTCCTTGTCTCCTTTCATTATCACCCTTATCTTCGACCCTATGCACCTGTCTATCAGCTCTGCAACCGAATCGCGATTTTTCAGATCCAGATCTTCGGTTTTCAGATGTTGAAGGAATGAAGAAAGTGTGCATACCTGATGGAAGAAGCTGCGACGGATTGTTGCTCGCCATTACGATAGGATGAGCGCACTGCGGCGAAGTCGAAGAAGCGTTTCGATTTTTTAGGGTATTTTTAGTCGACGATAATCAATTTTGCAAGAAAACCCTCGAACTATCGGTTGTTTGCAAAATGGACTTCCAACTATAGAAACTTGTTTATTAAACCTTCAATCTAATTAAATGTATCGAAACTTCAGCACCACCGACACCGAGTATTAAGTAAAGTAATGTAAAAATAAATGTATAAAACCCCTTGATTATTGTATAATGATATTATGTACCTACTACAGATGCTACTGCTCTGCGATTTGGGGGATTAACAGAAGCATCTAGAAGACTAGTACTGGGTAAGTGATAATAGAGTGTTTTAGTGTCCCACATGAGCTCATTACGCTGCTTCAACAAACCACTCTCACGAACTTTCTCCATTACTGTATTGAAGATTTTGGCACCCAATGAAACTAGTATGATTCATGTTTGGGACCGGTCCTAAAATTTATGGGACATAAAACAATCGAGGTATAAAAATTGGATGGTTTGAAAGTCGGATGATCCATACTCTCTCTGTTAGAAGTTTTCAAAAAAAAAAAAAATATTGTTTCACAAAAATAAATTTTTTGTACTTTGTATGAAAAAATGTGATCTTCAAGAAAATTAATTGTTTTTGTTGAATTACTATTGGTTAAAAATTATTGAAAATTAAAAATTATAAACAATGATACATTTATTATAGTTATTTAATGTGTTTTCTTAATATGTGTGAAAACATTAAAAAATCTATCTTTGTGAAACAGAGAGAATATGTATTAAGCATGTAAAATTTGAGGGCTATTTATTCAAAAAAAAAATTGAAGGCTAAGAGTATCTCCAATGTAAAACTTCATTTTTTCTCCAAAATAAAGTAAAAGAGAAAATATAGTAAAATTGCTCCAACCCAACTTCATATTTCACTCTATAATGAAGTAAAAACTCCATTATGGAGTAAAATGTGGAGTTGAATTAGAGCATTTTTTACTTTATAATCTATTTTATTCTATTTTATAGTAAAAAATGTAATGGAGTGGAAAATGTCCTAAACAAATGTTTTATCCGAATTAGAATCAAATAAAAATTGGAAAAATGTTTTGAAGGAGACAAACAAGTTGTAAATATTAAAATGCAAGCATCCACACTAAGAATGAATCATTGTTTAATAGTTTAAAAAAGAAGAAGATAAAGTTAACTAACAAAGCAGAGAACTCAGAAAAGACCAAAGCGACCTTAAGCAATCTTGAATCTTGCTGAAAAACCGTCTAGAGTCATGCGATCTCCCCCACTCTCGGATAAAAATTGACTAATAGCTACATCTCAACTCGTAGTATTATCATTGTTGTCTCTAACTGTGTCAGTGTTTTGAGAATTTATAATCCATTAAAAAGGAAAAGAAAATGCAAAAGTATCATTCAGCTCTGCTATAAAGTAAAAACCTACAATATAACTCTTTTGACAGTAACTGATTACATATTGTTGCATCTTGGGAGTGGAGGGTAAAAATTTGCCTTATTCTTTTGATATTTCACAAAATCCAAAATGGTAGTATTGCCATATCGTACGGTCGTGGTCCCATGTCATCAGTGTGGTGAGTGATTTCTTTAAGTGAATACTGCCTCAGGCGTAGTCTAGATTCATTGGAGCTGCGCTTCTACACAGAACGTTTGGGTGACTATGATTACATATACCTCGTTATTGATGTGGTAACCACATATGTATTTTAATCACATCCACTAAAATTGATTTAATGGTGTTCAAAAATGACGATAGGTCATTGAAATTAGATAATGATTTTTTTTAATATTTTCAAATGAAGATTGAATATGTCATGCACCATTTGGTATATAATCTGCTTATAATGTGTTATGTACTGATTTTTTTTCCTAATTTGGAACATGAATATGATTTAGCTAATAAACTTAATTATGAAACAGATTTAGTTAACCTTAATTGTATATGACGATTAGACATGTATCAGTTATATAAAACACTTTAAAATTTGAGAAACTTAATATGCGCATCTATATTTAGATCTTGCAAGTATGTTGTAGCTAGTGGTACGAGATTTGGTTAATTTATAAAATAAGTATGAAATAACATAGCATAACACGTGATAGTATTGGTACTGTTGTGAACAAGCAAATCAAACACGAAAAAAGTAAAAAAAAAAAAATTGAAGAAAAACACACTATTAAGGTAAATATCCGTTTTTGCTAAACAACATGCAAACGCAAAAGGCAGTGTCTAAGGTAAATCGATAAGTTCAGCTAAAAATGTTTGTCTAAACAGTTAGGACTGACGAGGATAACAACGTCGAGAGATAAATAGTCTTTTGGAACTTATAATATAAATCAATAAGAGATATCAAAAATGTAATAAAAAAAAAGAAAAGAAAAGATGCAATGGTAAAAAAGGCACGTTTTGCTGTGATACCTACCTGGTGATTGGTGAAGTCTCCATGTGTCGTGCCAGGTCCCATGAACAAAGACGAAATAGAGTCTTGATTCATTTGTCCCAGTTACAAACGTACACATATATAAGACATAGCTCAGAGGTTGTCTCTCCCATCCTGCTAAAGACATCTGTATACTTCAATATTTAGTGAGAGGTATAGATGGAGAGAAGCTTGAAGAAAATGAAGAATAATAACATCAACTCAACAAGAAGCAATATGATGAAAGACAATGAATTGTTTCATGTGATACACAAAGTTCCTTGTGGAGATACTCCCTATGTCAAAGCCAAACATGCTCAGGTACATATTTTCAAACTTTGTTTTATTTTTATTTTTATAAGAGCACATCATCAGCACACTGCTTGCTCATGTACATTAATGTATATTCGAACGTAAGAGTGAATTCAGATTATTAATAACACTAAGAGTGTAATATTGTTGGTTTGCAGTTGATAGAGAAGAACCCGGAGATGGCAATAGTTTGGTTTTGGAAAGCCATTAACACAGGAGACCGAGTAGATAGTGCTCTCAAAGACATGGCTGTTGTAATGAAACAACTAGACCGTTCCGAAGAAGCCATCGAAGCTATCAAATCATTTCGTCCTCGTTGTTCCAAGAACTCTCAAGATTCACTCGACAATGTCCTTATCGACTTGTACAAGGTCTTACTATAACCATACATTTATCGACTTACTTGCACTCTAATATTGCATGCAATTATATAGTCTAGTGAATCTAGGCCATGAATCAACACATATGTTATCATAAAACTCACATGAAAAGATTTAAACTATGAACTAATCATCAAAATAATATGTTATCATAGCACTCACATGATATGATTTCTTATAATGAATAGAAATGCGGTAGGATGGAGGAGCAAGTTGAATTGTTGAAGAGGAAACTGAGACAGATCTATCAAGGAGAAGCTTTCAACGGTAAACCCACCAAGACCGCTAGATCACACGGCAAGAAGTTTCAAGTGACCGTTCAACAAGAAATCTCAAGATTACTGGTAACTAATACTAAAACTATGATTAGTGTCTAAGCTAATTTATGTTATGTTTCTTTTCAACGGTGGACTGATCGATTTTTATTTGAATAAATGTACAGGGGAACTTGGGGTGGGCATATATGCAACAAGCCAAGTACTTGTCGGCAGAAGCTGTATACAGAAAAGCACAGATTGTGGAGCCAGACGCTAACAAATCTTGCAACCTCGCCATGTGCCTTATCAAACAAGGCAGGTTTGAAGAAGGAAGAGCGATTCTTGACGATGTTCTCGAGTCTAAGGTTTCGGGTTCGGATGATTGTAAAACAAGGCAACGAGCTGATGAGCTTCTGAGTGAGCTGGAGGCTTCACTGCCACGTGGGCGAGATGCTGAGATGGAGGATGTCTTGGGAAATATGTTGGACGATGACTTTGTTCTTGGGTTTGAAGAGAGGACAGCCACTAGTTTTAAGTCTAAGAGACTGCCAATTTTTGAACAGATCTCGCCGTTTAGAAATCAATTAGTTTGCTAAGTATGCATATAGCTTTCCCGTTCGCAGGTTTGATGGATTGGACAATAAGCACTATGTTCTCTTATGTAACTATGTATATACGACAATAATAATAATGTCTTGTGGGTGGGTCACTCGTAATTGCTTGATGGCTGACGCTGGTGGTTGTCTAAGGTTTGGGTTCATTCCATTATAATCAACTTTGGAGACATACTTGGATATAAGTTCGAACCCATATCCGTAAATCGAAAGTCAAATATGGTTGCATTGAACTAGAATAATTGAATATCAAAAGTAGTTTACTCGGAAAAAGTTCAATAAAATAGTTATAAAATGATAAAAATGTTTAATTAGATTAGTATTTTTTTTTCTTTTAACCCATCTTAAGCATATAGAGGAATCACTTTTTACTTTGTAGGCATGCATGTTCATGTTTGTAAACATGGAGATGCTGGAACATAAACAAACACATTGATATGTTTTTGAAAGACATAACAATATTACACTTGTGATTTATCAAAAAAAAAAACATTGATGGGTTTCTCAAAAACAATGAGAAGCCAGGTCATCAAATCCCCTTTATATAATCATAACATGTAGAAGTTATTTTTGCAAATTATATAGATTTTCACTACAATAGACAATAACACATATAGATTCTTATTAAACCCATCAATGTTTTTTGATAGATCATAAGTAGCGTTAAGTCTCAGAAATTCAGCATTGATTCCTAAGTAAGAAATCACATTTTATAGAAGTACACAAGAAAACTCCTAAGCAGCAAAAGGTGAATTGTGGTAGCAAGATCATTCTATCACTTTAACAAGCTCATCCTTGCAAGAAAAAAAAAAGAGAGGATAGATCAAATTTGATTGAGGAAGAAGAGGCCCAATTAAAAATTGGGCCCAAAAAATTGGGTTAGATCCACCCGAGGGTGGAGAGCCTTAACCGGATGTGTTCAAGACCCGAAGGTCAATCCCGTCTCTGTCAGAGGAGATGCCAACCATCTCTCCTTTCTACGAACACGTGCTTATACTATCTGCTAACTATTTATATAATCAACAGAAAAGAACTGAAAATCCGATGTGGGACGTGATATAAACAAGCTCAGCGTTTCAACTGAATAAAATAAATAATGTACATAGAGTATAGTTGGACATGTTTTAGTCTGGAGTTCTAAGGTCTTACCAATGGTTGGACATGTTGTGTCTCCATCATCGTGCATTCAGCTACGTATAACCGAGGTTCTTTTTAGTAAAATAAGATCTGTTTCCAAACACACTCAATGCAAGGATTTTCCAAAGGTTTGATCTTTTTTCTCTGTTTTTGTGACTATAACTACAGAGCTACTCTGTTTTTCTTTATAAGTTTTTGAAAAGTCTCATAATTTTTTGTAGGAAGTCTTTTGGGAGTTGCAGCATCACATGGAAACCATCAGGAGCAGCTCGTAGATGTTATTTTCTACTTCCTTGAATCTTGGAGGGTTTGTTTCTCGGTGAGAGCCTTCTTTTTAAAGTAGCTCGAACACACACACGATTATAAAGAACTTGCTCTCTTTATTGAATGCTTTAGAAAATATGCTCAAAACTAAAACACTCCTCTATCGTTATATGAATACCACAACTCGGTATGTATATATATATTAGAGTAGATTTCCTTTTCCTAATAGTTATAGATAACTCCTAAGACTACTAGGTTTATCTTAAGCTTGTCTTATCCTTATCCAACTTGATAAAGGATATCTTGAGCTTCAAGCTATCAAAGCTTACCCAACATTCTCCTTCTTGAGCTTTGAATCCTTCTTAGACAAGTCTTGAACTCCTATCAAGTCTCTCATCTCAACGAACATGATTCTTGCCAAAGCTTTCGTGAGGATGTCGGCCTTTTGTAATGTTCCTGGTACATGCTCGACGTCGACGAGCTCTCTCTCAATGCATTCTCGAATGAAATGGTACCGTTTATGTATGTGCTTGCTCTTGCCGTGAAAAACAGGGTTCTTGGTAAGCTCTATAGCCGACTTGTTATCAATCTTGATAAGGACTCTTTCTACCTTCCAGCCCGTGATCTCGCTTAGAAGGTCTTGGAGCCATATGGCCTGGCGTGCTGCTTCAGTTGCGGCCATAAACTCTGCCTCGCACGATGAGAGTGCAACTGTGTTCTGTTTCTGTGAACACCAAGTGATCGGTGAGGTTCCAAAGTAAAACATGTGACCCGTGGTGCTTCTTCCATCGTCTTGGTCTATGTTGTGACTGCTATCACTATAGCCAGTCAGTTTCTTTGTCCCTTCTCGTTTGTATTTTAGCCCATATGCAGAAGTTCCTTGTAGATATCTCATAATTTGCTTCATGATGTCGCCATGTGACTTTCGAGGCCTTTGCATGTAACGACTAGCCACACTGACTGAGAACGCAAGGTCCGGTCGTGTGTGAAGTAAATATCGTAAACATCCCACGTTTCTTCTGTATTTCGTTGCGTCTATCTCTTCTTCTTCTTCAGCTTTTGAAACCTTCAGACCAAACTCCATTGGTATCTTGGTCGCATTACATGTTTCTAAGCCGACTTCTTGTAGAACCTTTCTTGCGTATGCTTCTTGCTTAAGTTCTATTCCATCATTACCTTGATGAACTTCTATCCCAAGATAATAGGTGAGCTTTCCTAGGTCAGACATCTCAAACTTCGATGACATCCCTTTCTTGAACTCATTTATAGTATTGATGCTGTTTCCGGTTATGAAAAGATCGTCTACGTATATCGCAACGATAAGGATCGCATCCTTTTGTTCTTTGCGGTACACGGCATTCTCCTTTGAGCATCGAGTGAACTTCATTCCTTTTAGCACTTGATCTAGCTTAGTATTCCAAGCTCGTGGAGCTTGTTTTAACCCATATAAAGCTTTTGATAACTTGTAGACCTTCTTCTCCTTGCCTTTAGTTTCAAAACCTTCAGGCTGTTCAACGTACACATCTTCCTTTAGCTCACCGTATAAGAAAGCTGTCTTGACGTCTAAGTGATGGATTTGCCACCCGTGTGACGCTGCTAGAGCACTTAGAAGTCTTATGGTTTCAAGTCTTGCAACCGGTGCGAAAACTTCATCGTAGTCGAGGCCTGATTCTTGTACGTACCCTTTAGCTACAAGCCTAGCTTTAAACTTCTTGATAGTACCATCAGCATTCCTTTTGATTTTGAAAATCCACTTGAGACCAATTACCTTAGCTCCTATCGGTCTATCAACAAGATACCATGTCTTGTTCTTGTTGATTGAGTCTATTTCTTCTCCACAAGCATCAGTCCACTTTGACCACCCTTTTGCTTCTCGGTAGGTCCTTGGTTCGTCGTTTATGGACAGAAGAAGACTCTCGATGTCTAGTTCTGCTTGTAGAACATAATCATCTAGGTACCGAGGTTTGTTGCTTTGTCGTGTTGATTGCCGTGTTGGTTGTTGTATTGGTTGTTGAGGTTGAGGTTGAACGTCTTGATCAATATCGTTCTCTTGATCTTCGTTTTGTTCATTGTGCTGATCGTTGTTCTCTTGTTGTTGATCTTCACCATCGTTGATCACAACCGGTCCTTGTCCTGCATCAATGACTTCTCCCCACTTCATCTGGAACATGCCTGGATCTCGCGTTGCCCCAGTGTCTTTATTCCAATTCCAGCCTTTCTTTTCATCAAACACGACATCACGGTTTACTACAATTCTTCGTGTTTCCGGATTGTAAAGCCTATAAGCTTTGGATCCTGGCTCTGTTCCAAGATGAACCAAAACCAACGATCTGTCGTCTAGCTTCTTGAGCATTGCACTGTCTATCTTTGCATATGCTAAGCAACCGAAAACCCTTATATGGTTTAGGTTTGGTTTCTTTATCCGCAAGCTTTCGTATGGCGTCATGTTCTTAAGAGCTCTCGTTGGTACTCTGTTGATAATATAGGTTGAATGTCGAACTGCTTCGCCCCATAGGTAGTTTGGTACCTTCATTGCCTTAAGGATGCTCCGTGTCATCTCCATCAACGTCCTGTTCCTCCTTTCCACCACACCGTTTTGCTGTGGTGTGTATGGTGCCGTAAGGTGTCTTTTGATGCCGTTGTTGTCGCAGAAATCTTTGAACTCTAATGACGTGAACTCACCCCCTCGATCAGTTCTTAGAGTCGTGATTTTTGTGTTTAGATCTTTCTCCACTAGCTCTTTAAACGCCTTGAATCTACTGAATGCATCGCTCTTTTCTTTCATCAAGATAGACCACATGTATCTCGAGAAGTCGTCTATTATCACAAATATGTATTTGTTATTTGCGATGGTTGATGGCGCAATAGGGCCACACAGATCAGCATGTAGTAGTTCCAATGGTTTTGAAGCTCGGAATGTAGCTGATTTTGGGAAGGTTTGTCGGGTTTGCTTACCCACCAAGCAAGACTCGCAAAGTCTTTTCTCGTCTTCTATCTTAGGTAAACCTTGCACCATCTCTTGTTGGGACATCAACTTCATTGTCTTAAAGCTTACATGTCCTAACCTTGCATGCCACTTCCACGTTTCATCTTCTAGCTTTAGATTTAGACACATAGGCTTGCCGATCTTGAGTTTTATCTTGTACAATCTGTTTAGTGATCTGGTTACTTTAACCAGTAATCTCCCGTTTGGATCGTGTACCGTTAGATAGTCTAGTCTCATTCTTACGTCGCACCCCACTTCCGTAGCTTGTCCTAAACTTAGGATGTTGCTCTTGAGATCAGGAATGTAGTATATGTTTGTAACTAGCTTTTGTTCTCCGGTTTTGCCTTGAAATATGATTGATCCTTTGCCTTCTATGTTGACATATGAATCATCTCCAAATTTCACTTTGCCTTTGATATTGCGATTGAGTTCTGAAAAATATAGACAAGAACAATATCGCAATTGGTTTATTGTTCCAAGCAATCCCGGAGTCTATGATACTACAAGTTGGCGAGCAAGAGACTTCCAAAGGGATATGGGACGCGGTCAAAGCACGCAACGTAGGAGCTGATCGTGTCAAAGAAGCACGTCTACAAACCCTCATGACTGAGTTCGACAGGATCAAGATGAAAGACTCAGACACTATAGATAGCTTCTCGGGGAAGTTATCAGAGATGGCGTCTAAATCAGCGGCACTTGGAAAGATCATTGAAGAAAATATTCTAGTGAAGAAATTCTTAAATAGTCTACCAAGGAGCAAGTACATACAGATCACAGCATCTCTCGAGCAAGTTTTGGATTTAAATACTACTCCGTTTGAAGATATAATCGGGAGATTGAAAGCTTACGAAGAAAGAATTCTTGATGACGATCAAGATACACAAGGAAAGCTCTTATATTCAGATTCATATCAAAACAATGGAGCTCGAGGAAGAGGCCGTGGTCGTGGAGGAAGAGGATACAGAGGACGAGGAAGGGGCAGAGGAAATTCACAAGACACAACAAACAATCAAACTCAAAGTCAAGAAAAGGAGAAGAAGGACAGATCGAAGATTGTTTGTTTCCGTTGTGATAAGAATGGCCACTTTGCATCCGTATGTCCTGAGAGACTCCAAAAGATACAAGAAGCAAACAAAGTGGAGACAGAAGAAGCTGATCCATCCCTTTATATGCACGAGATTGTATTCTTAAACGAAGAAAACTTGGTACCAAAGAAATATGAAACCAAGGAAGGAGAAGAGGATATTTGGTACTTAGACAACGGAGCCAGCAATCATATGACAGGGAATGTGTCATATGATTGCTGGCTCCGTTGTCTAAGTACCAAATATCCTCTTCTCCTTCCTTGGTTTCATATTTCTTTGGTACCAAGTTTTCTTCGTTTAAGAATACAATCTCGTGCATATAAAGGGATGGATCAGCTTCTTCTGTCTCCACTTTGTTTGCTTCTTGTATCTTTTGGAGTCTCTCAGGACATACGGATGCAAAGTGGCCATTCTTATCACAACGGAAACAAACAATCTTCGATGGTTTCCCAAACCTTATAGATCTTCAATAAGACTTTCATCCTCATGCTCCATACCGTATAGTTTGTAGCGTTCAGTATGGGGCATTGGATTGCTGGTGGTGTGAATTCCTTAGTGCGTATAATGGTGTTGTCGTCTCCCATGATTATAACCTGGCTCTGATACCAAATAAAGTAGCTCGAACACACACACGATTATAAAGAACTTGCTCTCTTTATTGAATGCTTTAGAAAATATGCTCAAAACTAAAACACTCCTCTATCGTTATATGAATACCACAACTCGGTATGTATATATATATTAGAGTAGATTTCCTTTTCCTAATAGTTATAGATAACTCCTAAGACTACTAGGTTTATCTTAAGCTTGTCTTATCCTTATCCAACTTGATAAAGGATATCTTGAGCTTCAAGCTATCAAAGCTTACCCAACACTTTTAAGTGTTCTTGCTTGGCATCTTTGGGAGATTTTGATGCTGTTGCTGGTTTCCGTTTCACGGTGCCTCTTTCGTCTATACTCTTGACTTTAGGGACATAGATTTTGAGGAATTGAGGGTGATTATTTAGACGCCACCAAGCGTGAGAGTACACTTGGAAGCAGAGTCTTGAAGTAGTGGTCAGCTTGTACCTGCTTTTTCAGTGTTTCAGTTTGAGCCTATTTGTTTTTTAAGAGGTTTCAATGATTTCTAGTTCAGGTGAATATTATTATTATTATCAAAAGTAGGGTATCAACAAAATAGCAGCATGTGCATTTTGAGCAGATACCAGTATGATATGTTGTATTCCCAAATCATATGATCTCAATTTCCTTTGACTAGTCTCTTCATTTTGTTTGTTTTTCACCCTCTTGATTTGTTTTTAAAATCGTGAAGATGAGTCATAACGAGTGTTTGATCTTCAAGGGTTCGATGACTATACAAGAAAGGCGACATAGATTATATTTTTGTGAAAATATAGTTATGCGCAAACATTATTGGTACCATTATGGATTAAGCATATAACATTAGAGTAAGATCATCTCCAGAGATGATTTATTCAATTTTTTTTTTTAAATAGAGTAACTCTATAATAGAGTTGGATGTTGCTCTAATGATATCTTATTTTAGAGTGAAAAATAGAGTGATGAACAAAAAATAAAAAATTACTCTATATATAGAGTAAAAAATAGGTTTACACTATTATAGAATATAAAATAGAATACCATTGAATCATTTTTACTCTAAACTCTATTTTAGAGTGGAAAATAGAGTGTGGTTGGAGATGCCTTAAGTAATTTTTATCAATTAGAGCCATCATGTAGATAAGTTTT